>NC_090726.1:57828789-57836289 GCF_036898095.1 Palaemon carinicauda | reverse complement strand
TCGTTTATTTTATTCTACTTTGCCACCTATCTCCCACTTTTTACCTTTTATTTCTACTTTACCGCCTTTTTCATTTATTTTATTCAATCTTGCCTCCTATTCCCACTTTTTAGGTTTTTTACTTTACTGTCCTTTCCACTTATTTTCTTCCATCTTACCGCCCAGTTTCTTTTAGCATTCTACTTTATAGTGCACCTTTGGGCTTATCTCCTTCCTAGTTGCACCCCATTAATGAATTGCCTCCCTGGTCCCAGTGCCGGACCCCAAGGCTCAAATTCCATCCACCCATCCAACCATCTGCAGGATCCCCAAATAACGTCAACGTCTTGGGAGAAAGCTCTCTGAATCCCACATTTCAAACATAAGAATCTCCGTATGCTCCAGGTCGTCTGGAAAGAAAAGAATCCCCGTGTAGCAAATAGGAAAATTCTCCAGATTCCCCACATCATTGACGTATGATTTATTCCACATATACCACATAAAAATTTTTTTTTCTCATTGGCATTTAAAATCAAACCAATCGTGGGAATTGAAGAAAACGTGTTGTTTAGAAAGATTTATGTTTATAGAATGCAAAATAATGTATATTCTATACGTTAATATTAGTAAAGTTATCCCGGTTTATCTTTTAGTAAATTTTGATAAAAACCAGTTTTTTTCGGTCAATGTTGATGAAGCAATTCTGGCTTTTGTCTTAATCAGTATTGGTAAAATAATCCTTGTTTTTCTTTTAGTCAATATTGATAAAGTAATCCTGGATTTTCTTAGTTAATATTGAAAATTCAATCCTTGATTTTCTTTGTTAAAATTGATAAATCAATCCCGGCTTTCCTTTCAATCGTTCCAGGATTTTTTCAGTCAATATTGATAAAGTAATCTTGGATTTTCTTTATTAATGTCGTTAAATCAATCCAGGATTGTCTTCCAGTCAATATTGATAAAGTAACTCTGTTTTTTTTTCCAACCAGTATTATTGTATTAACCTTAAGGATTTTTTTCTGTCAGTGTTCATAAAATAATCCTCTGCATTATTTCAGTCGGTATACATGCAGTAATACTCTAGGTTCCTTCAGAAAGTATTGGCAAAGTAATCCTCGCAACCTGAAGGCTGAAATATCCCACAGTTCCGCCGTTTACCAAGAAGAAAAAAATTCCCCCTTGTAGCAACGGCCTTACAGCTTTAGCCTTCCTGAGCAGAGGCAGCAATTATATGAGTTTTTATGGAGTCTTTACATCGACTCTGGCCAGCAGACGTCAATAGAAGGTGTGGACGAGGGATTCTGAAGACGTACGCCCATGATAAGCCCAGGAGGAGTTCTTTATCGGGTGTTAATGGGTTGCCAGTCATCTTTCCAGGATCAGTATTTGAGAGAGAGAGGGAGTAGATGAATGAACGTTGCTCTTTCTTCAGTTGTACAACAAAAGACAAAAGAACGCTGCTCTCTTTTTCAACTGTATAACGAGAGAGAAATGATCGGTGCTCTCTTTTTCAACTGTATAACGGAAGACGAATGATCGTTGCTCTCTTTTTCAACTGTTTAACGAAAGACAGATGATCGCTGCTCTCTTTTTCAACTATATAACGAAAGACAAATGATCGCTGCTCTCTTTTTCAACTGTATAACGAAAGACAGATGATCGCTGCTCTCTTTTTCAACTGTATAACGAAAGACAAATGATCTCTGCTCTTTTTTTCAACTGTATAACGAAAGACAGATTATCGCTGCTCTCTTTTTCAACTGTATAGTGAGAGACAAATGATCGCTACACTCTTTTTCAACAGTATAACGAGAGACAAATGATTGCTGCTCTCTTTTTGAACTGTAAAAAAAGGAGACAAAAGAACGCAGCTCTCTTTTTCAACTGTATAACGAGAGACAAAAGAACGGAGTCCTCTTTTCAACTGTATAACAAGAGACAATTGACAGATGCTCTCTTTTTCAACTGTATAACGAGAGAGAAATGATCGCTGCTCTCTTTTTCAACTGTATAATGAAAGACAGATGATCGCTGCTCTCTTTTTCAACTGTATAACGAAAGACAGATGATTGCTGCTCTCTTTTTCAACTGTATAACGAAAGACAGATGATCGCTGCTCTCTTTTTCAACTGTATAACGAAAGACAGATGATCGCTGCTCTCTTTTTCAACTGTATAACGAAAGACAGATGATCGCTGCTCTCTTTTTCAACTGTATAGCGAGAGATAAATGATCGCTACACTCTTTTTCAACAGTATAACGAGAGACAAATGATCGCTGCTCTCTTTTTGAACTGTAAAAAAAGGAGACAAAAGAACGCAGCTCTCTTTTTCAACTGTATAACAAAAGACAAAAGAACGCAGCCCTCTTTTCAACTGTATAACAAGAGACAAATGACAGCTGCTCTCTTTTTCAACTGTATAACGAGAGACCAATGAATGTTGCTCTCTTTTTCAACTGTATAACGAAAGACAAATGAACACTGCTCTTTTTCAACTGTATAACGAGAGACAAATGATCGCTGCTCTCTTTTTCAACTGTATAACGAAAGACAGATGATCGCTGCTCTCTTTTTCAACTGTATAGCGAGAGACAAATGATTGCTACACTCTTTTTCAACAGTATAATGAGAGACAAATGATTGCTGCTCTCTCTTTTTGAATTGTAAAAAAAGGAGACAAAAGAACGCAGCTCTCTTTTTCAACTGTATAACGAGAGACAAAAGAACGCAGCCCTCTTTTCAACTGTATAACAAGAGACAAATGACAGCTGCTCTCTTTTTCAACTGTATAACGAGAGAGAAATGATCGCTGCTCTCTTTTTCAACTGTATAACGAAAGAAAAATGATCGCTGCTCTCTTTTACAACTGTATAACGAGAGAGAAAAAATCGCTGCTCTCTTTTTCAACTGTATAACGAAAGACAAATGATCGCTGCTCTCTTTTTCAACTGTATAACGAAAGACAGATGATCGCTGCTCTCTTTTTCAACTGTATAACGAAAGACAGATGATCGCTGCTCTTTTTTTCAACTGTATAACGAAAAACAAATGATCGCTGCTCTCTTTTTGAACTGTATAACGAAAGACAGATGATCGCTGCTCTCTTTTTCAACTGTATAGCGAGAGACAAATGATCGCTACACTCTTTTTCAACAGTATAACGAGAGACAAATGATTGCTGCTCTCTTTTTGAACTGTAAAAAAAGGAGACAAAAGAACGCAGCTCTCTTTTTCAACTGTATAACAAAAGACAAAAGAACGCAGCCCTCTTTTCAACTGTATAATAAGAGACAAATGACAGCTGCTCTCTTTTTCAACTGTATAACAAGAGACCAATGAATGCTGCTCTCTTTTTCAACTGTATAACAAAAGACAAATGAACACTGCTCTTTTTCAACTGTATAACGAGAGACTAATGATCGCTACTCTCTTTTTCAACAGTATAACGAGAGACAAATGAATGCTGCTCACTTTTTCAACTGTATAACGAGAGACAAAAGATCACTGCTCTCATACAACTGTATAACGAGAGACAAGTGATCGTTGCTCTCCTTTTCAACTGTATAACAAAAGACAAATGAACGGTGCTCTCTCTTTCAACTGTAAAACGAGAGACAAATGAACACTTTTCTTTTTCAACTGTATAACGAGAGACAAATGAACGCTGGTCTCTTTTTTCAACTGTATGACAGGGGACAAATGATCACTGTTCTTTTATTCAACTATAACGAGAGGCAAATGATCCTTGCTCTCTTTTTCTACTGTATAACGAAAGACAAATAACTGCTGCTCTCTTTTTCAACTGTATAACGAAAGACAGATGATCACTGCTCTCTTTTTCAACTGTATAGCGAGAGACAAATGATCGCTACACTCTTTTTCAACAGTATAACGAGAGACAAATGATTACTGCTCTCTTTTTGAACTGTAAAAAAGGAGACAAAAGAATGCAGCTCTCTTTTTCAACTGTATAACGAGAGAAAAAAGAACGCAGCCCTCTTTTCAACTGTATAACAAGAGACAAATGACAGCTGCTCTCTTTTTCAACTGTATAACGAGAGAGAAATGATCGCTGCTCTCTTTTTCAACTGTATAACAAAAGACAAATGATCGCTGCTCTCTTTTTCAACTGTATAACGAAAGACAGATGATCGCTGCTCTCTTTTTCAACTGTATAACGAAAGACAGATGATCGCTGCTCTCTTTTTCAACTGTATAACGAAAGACAAATGATCGCTACTCTATTTCTCAACTGTATAACAAAAGACAGATGATCGCTGCTCTCTTTTTCAACTGTATAGCGAGAGACAAATGATCGCTACACTCTTTTTCAACAGTATAACGAGAGACAAATGATTGCTGCTCACTTTTTCAACTGTATAACGAGAGACCAATGAATGCTGCTCTCTTTTTCAACTGTATAACGAAAGACAAATGAACACTGCTCTTTTTCAACTGTATAACGAGAGACAAATGATCGCTACTCTCTTTTTCAACAGTATAACGAGAGACAAATGAACGCTGCTCACTTTTTCAACTGTATAACGAGAGACAACTGAACACTGCTCTTTTTCAACTGTATAACGAGAGAGAAATGATTGCTGCTCTCCTTTTCAACTGTATAACGAAAGACAAATGAACGGTGCTCTCTCTTTCAACTGTAAAACGAGAGACAAATGAACACTTTTCTTTTTCAACTGTATAACGAGAGACAAATGAACGCTGCTCTCTTTTTTCAATTGTTTGACAGGGGACAAATGATCACTGCTCTTTTATTCAACTATAACGAGAGGCAAATGATCACTGCTCTCTTTTTCTACTGTATAACGAGAGACAAATGAACGCTGCTCTCTTTTTCAACTGTAAAACGAGAGATAAATGATTGCTACTTTTTTTTTCAATTGTATAACGAGAGACAAATGAACGCTGCTCTCTTTCAATTGTAAAACGAGAGACAATGAACACTTTTATGTTTCAACTGTATAACGAGAGACAAATGAACGCTGCTCTCTTTTTCAACTTATAAAACGAGAGACAAATGATCGCTGCTCTCATTTTCAACTGTGTAACGAGAGACAAATGAACTCTGCCCTCTTTTTCAACTGTAAAACGAGAGACAAATGATCGCAGCTCTCATTTTCAACTTTAAAACGAGAGAAAATGAACACTTTTCTTTTTCAACTGTATAATGAGACAAATGAACGCTGCTTTCTTTTTCTACTGTAAAATGAGAGACAAATTATTGCTGTTTATTAATTTCAATGATATAACTAGGAACAAATGAGCGTTGCTCTCTTTCAACTGTAAAACGAGAAACAAATGAACACATTTTTTTTTCCAGCTGTATAACGAGAGACAAATGAATGCTACTCTCTCTTTGAACTGTAAAGCGAGAGACCATTAAATACGGTTTTCTTTTTCAACTGTATATTGAGAGTGAAATGAACACTGCTCTCTTTTCCAACTGTATGACGAGAGTCAAATATCATTGCTCTTTTATTCAACTATAACGAGAGGCAAATGATCACTGCTCTCTTTTTCAACTGGGTAACGAGAGACAAATGAACGCTGCTCTCGTTTTCAACTTTATAACAAGAGAAAAATTATCGCTGCTCTCTTACAGCTGTATAATGAGAGACAAATGAGCGTTGCTCTCCTTTTCAGCTGTTTAAAGAGAGAAAAATGATAGCTACTCTCATTTTCAACTGTTTAACGAGAGACAAATGATCACTTTTCTTTTTGAACTGTATAATGATAGACAAGTGAACGCTGCTCTCTTTTTCAACTGTATGACAAGAGACAAATAATCATTGCACCTTTATTCAACTATAACGAGAGGCAAATGATCACTGCTCTCTTTTTCAACTGTAAAACGAGAAACAAATGATCACTGCTCTCTTTTTCAACTGTATAACGAGAGGCAAATGATCACTGCTTAGTTTTTCAAGTGTATATCGAGAGACAAGTGAACGCTGCTCTGTTTTTCTATTGTATAAGGAGAGACAAATGATCGCTGCTCTTTTTCTCAATTGTATAACGAGAGACAAATGATCGCTGCTCTTTTTCTCAATTGTATAACGAGAGACATGATTGTTGCTCTTTTTCTCATTTATATAACGAGAGACAAATGATCGCTGCTCTTTTTTCTCAATTGTATAACGAGAGACAAATGACCGCTGCTCTTTTTCACAATTGTATAATGAGAGATAAATGATCGCTGCTCTTTTTTTCAACTGTATAACGAGAGGCAAATGATCACTGCTCTGTTTTTCAATTGTATAGCGAGAGACAAATGATTGCTGCTTTGTTTTTCAATTGTATAACGAAAGTCAAATGATCGCTGCTCATTTTTTTTCAATTGTATAATGAAAGACAAATGATCGCTGCTCTTTTTTTTCAACTGTATAACGAGAGATAAATGATTGCTGCTCTTTTTCTTAACTATATAATGAGAGACAAATGATCACTGCTCTTTTTCGCAACTGTATAACGGGGAAAAAAGAAACGCTGCTCTCTTTCCTCAACTATAAAACGGGAGACAAATGATTGCTGCTCTGTTTTTCAATTGTATAACGAAAGACAAATGATCGCTGCTAATTTATTTATTGTATATCGAGAGACAAATGATCGCTGTTCTTTTTCTCAACTGTATAACGAGAGACAAATGATCGCTGCTCTTTTTCTCAACTGTATAACGAGAGACTAATGATCGCTGCTCTTTTTCTGAACTGTATAACGAGAGACAAATGATTGCTGCTCTTTTTTCAACTGTATAACGAGAGATAAATGATCGCTGCTCTTTTTATTTCAACTGTATAACGAGAAACAAATGAACGCTGCTCTCTTTTCTCAACTGTAAAACGAGAGACAAATGATTGCAGCTCTGTTTTTCAATTGTATAATGAAAGACAAATGATCGCTGCTAATTTTTTTTTCAATTGTAGAACGAGAGACAGATGAACAGTGTCCCTTTTTGTATGTATAAAGCGGATTTGTAGTTATTATCTTTTTTTCTGGTCATAAGTATATTCGCTTAGGTTCATGAAATGTATCGTTTGAATTGCATGAAGCGAGAAGGAGAAAGTGACTGCATCTGCATTGCACTTTACAGAAGCGTTCACTTTTATAAGTAAAACACACAACAAGGATACGGATGTAACCGAAGGAGATTTTACTGCGATAAACGAGAATGGTGTACGATTATATTTTAACAGAATCTGAAATGTTTTATTTCAAATATGTATGTTCTTGGTCAGTACATACTGCCTCTCTCTCTCTCTCTCTCTCTCTCTCTCTCTCTCTCTCTCTCTCTCTCTCTCTCTCTCTCTCTCTCTCATATGTATCATATTACTTTTGAGATTTTCTTCTGATCATCCCTTCCTTCTTTTCTTCGTTCAAATCAAAATAATTTCTTGACTTTACATCCTCCTCCTCCTCCTCCTCCTCCTCTTCATTTGCTAACTTCTTCCTTTCGTCCCTTTCTATTCCACCTTTGCTCTCTTGTTCTTCGATCCAGATCT
>NC_090726.1:57808789-57818789 GCF_036898095.1 Palaemon carinicauda | reverse complement strand
TATCTATTGGTATATTTATACTTATATGTTCTTACTTTCATTCTCTATCTATTCGTAATTTTATTCCTTATCTATCCGTACGTTTACTCCTTAAATATTTGTACTTTTCCCTATTTATCCATACTTTTATTCCTTTTCTATCCGTAACTCCTTATATATTCGTACTATTATTCCCTATCTATCGGTACTTTTATTCCTCATATATTCATACTTTTATTCCCTATCTATCCGTACTTTTATTCCTTTTCTATCCGTAACTCCTTATATATTCGTACTATTATTCCCTATCTATCGGTACTTTTATTCCTCATATATTCGTACTTTTATTCCCTATCTACCCGTACTTTTATTCCTTTTGTATCCGTAACTACTTATATATTCGTACTGTTATTCCCTATCTATCGGTACTTTTATCACTCATATATTCGTATTTTTATTCCCTATCTATCCGTACTTTTATTCCTTTTCTATCTGCATTTTTACTCTTTATATATAAGTACTTTTATTCCCTATCTATCCGCACTTTTATTCCTTTTCTATCCGTAACTCCTTATATATTCGTACTATTATTCCCTATCTATCGGTACTTTTATTCCTCATATATTCGTAATTTTATTCCCTATCTATCCGTACTTTTATTCCTTTTGTATCCGTAACTCCTTATATATTCGTACTATTATTCCCTATCGGTACTTTTATTCCTCACATATTCGTATTTATATTCCCTATCTATCCGTACTTTTATTCCTTTTCTATCCGCATTTTTACTCTTTATATATAAGTACTTTTATTCCCTATCTATCCGTACTTTTATTCCTTTTCTATCCGGACTTTTACTCCTTATATATTCGTACTTTTATTCCCTATTTATTCGTACTGTTATTACTTATTTATTCGTACTTTTATACCTATATATTCGTACTTTTGTTCCCTATTTATTCGTACTCTTATTCCTTATCTATTCGCCCTTTTAATCCTTATCTATTCGTAATTTTATTCTTTATATATTCGTATGTTATTTTGAAACAATTTTCAGTTTACTCTCTTCAATGTTTTAATCTGAATATCCAACCTTCCATTTCATTCATTCTTTTTCGTCGTTCATTACACGTCTGTAAGCAATGCATGGTGTAATAAAATACATTCCTTTGGACCATTCTCGCTTCACCCTTTTCCTTAAATAAAGAATATGTTCTATTTGTCTTTTATTTAATTGCTATTCTTATATCCATCTTACTAACTTTTGTTTCTCTGCATCATTTGTTTTCACACGGATAGCCAATATTTAAAGGTATGTTCTTCATTCATAAGAGGTGCATCTCCAAATACAATGCATTGAACTATCAACTGTTTATGTAACATGATTGGTTGTTTCTCTTAAAGGTAGCTCATGGGTGGCAGGGGCAATGTCTAGTACATTGTCTTAGAGGGTGACCATATATAGATATGATCAGCGTTCAACCCACTCCCTCCACCTAAGTTAGAACCAGGGAGGGCCAGCTAGTGGCTGCTAATGACTTAGCAGGTAGAGCTATAAGCTCCCCTATACCCATCCCTCTAGCCCACAAGTGAAGTGAAGTTCCAAACACTACTAGAAACGATCAGGCTTTAGCGGGGTTCGAACTCTCTTCCCACAGATTTCTAGACAAGGACGTTTAATAGTTGATCAGTTTTTTTAAAGCTACGTGAATTGATGATTTCTGGCATTTCTCAATTAAAGACGATTTTCCAATCTTGGTCATTATTCTCAAGATGAGTATTACCAACTAGTGTTCGCGACCCGGCAAAATATTTAGATAGATATGCACACACCTCATACACCCACTATCACCAGGATATGACTACACCTTTCTCCTACCCGAAGGACGGGTAGAGGTGAGCGTGACCGGAAGTTATATATATATATATATATATATATATATATATATATATGTATGTATATGTATATATTATGTGTATATATGTATGTATATGTATATATAATGTGTATATATGTATATATATACACACACACACACACACACACACATATATATATATATATATATCCTCTTACGCCTATTAACGCAAAGGGCCTTGGTTATATTTCTCCAGCAGTCTCTATCTTATATATATATATATATATATATATATATATATATATATATATATATATATATATATACTGTATATATATTTCCAGACGCTCTTTATTATATAGGGGAGATTAACTTATGAAGATTTATGTGAGTTACCTCTCAGTCCCCACCTCTGTCTCTATCCATTCTTCCTATTCTTTTGTTACTGTAGATAACTCAATTTAAAACAATCAAAGGGTTGAAACCATATTAAAGGATTATTTGTGATAATTGACCCTTTTTTTGTTATTACTAAGGGTGTAATCTCCTTAAACTTCATTATTTATGCGTTTTACTGAAAAGTATTAAGCAATGGTAGTTACGTGGATTAATTTAATAAATCACCTAAGAATTAGTTGTTCAGTTAAATGGTTTATGGTTCAATTTAGCAGTTGTTGTTCAGGTGAAAACACTGAAATTCTTAGGTACTGAAACGACAGCAACAATGGTGAGCCCTAATGCCTCTGAGAAATACATATTTCCTTTATAAGTTAACGACTTACGGCCAATTCCAGAAGAGAAATAAAAAAAGCTCCCAAATATATTGATTGTGAGAAAAAATTATCATTTTTATTGGCGTTTGCAAAACTGAAGTCTTTGGAACAACGAAGAAACTTAATGAAACTGTCTTTTTTATCAATTGATTAATAAAGAATTGAGGCTAATCTTGTTAAATGGATCAAATATAAAAGAAAACCGAGGATTTATTAATCAGAAGGATTTAAAAAATATATATATAATTTTTCCTCAGTTATATTTTGCGTGTATGTTGGAAACATTCCACATCGAATTAAAGGTTCAAGTTGTCTAGTATCACTTCCAGTATCATCTGAAATGATGTGCACCAGATTGGTGCCCAACCACAGGAGAAACCTCCCTAGTAAACAGCTGAAACTCACGGTCCCGGGCTGGGATCGATCTGCTACCATACGAATGAAAGGCGAACGCGTTACAAATACACGTCTTTAAATATCGCTGTCAACAGAAATGTAGATTTAGTATTCTTCCAGAAGTCACACATTTCCAGCTGGGAAGACTGACTCCAGTGGGCAACTAGATTTATTCAGGAGACGAAATTGCCAGCTGGCTCCATACCCGTGTGTAATAGCAGCTTTTCCCTGTCATGGATAGACTTGACGTTCAGTCTGCTCAAAGAAATGTAGAAACGGTCTTGAGAGGCTTAGGAAAGACTCTCCGTGTTTTGGGGGACTGGAACTGCGTTACACGGTGTTGGGATGTTATTCCCAGCATCAGTTTCCAAACGTACAATTTCATCTCTCTCTCTCTCTCTCTCTCTCTCTCTCTCTCTCTCTCTCTCTCTCTCTCTCTCTCTCTCTCTCTCTCCCTACACAACCACACATACACTATTTTTGCATATGATTACACAGATATTGTATGAATACGTCAGTGACTATGTTTATTCTTTAAGGGTCCACTCCCTTTTAGGGGAAATGGGTTGTTTGAAAAAGATTCTATCCTTTGGCTGAGAAATACAACTATTTGTTCATGTCTGTTAGGTCCTGGGCTCTCTCCTGACTCACTAACCTTCAGTGCTGAGCTCAGGAACTTACCCGAGTATTTCATCTTGAGAACTGTCAAAGGAAACCGGAAAGAGAGAGAGAGAGAGAGAGAGAGAGAGAGAGAGAGAGAGAGAGAGAGAGAGAGAGAGAGAGAGAGAGAGAGAAAAGGAAAAAAAGATTAGCAGTGAAAAATAGACGAAATATTTCACCAATATTTCGCTAAAATCTAGATAAAAATAACTGGTCCACATTGTTCGCTAATTACCGATAATTGGTGTTTCTCAACGTTTTTCTTTCCCAAGGAAGATTATCCTTTTATTTTCGTCGTTTGAAAAATGGCTTAAATCTAAAGACGACATTCGCTAATGGGCATTAGTATAGCCCATGTCGTTTCCTGCGCGTGCCTGTGATTTTAGTCTTTTATTTCTGCATTCAGAGCAAAAAGTATTTGGAGTAATGCGTGTTATATTTCGTATATGAGTCTTCAAGGATACAAATACTTTCCAGCTACAGGGCGAAGGTGTATATTTTCCCTCGTGACTCTCTCTCTCTCTCTCTCTCTCTCTCTCTCTCTCTCTCTCTCTCTCTCTCTCTCTCTCTCTCTCTCTCTCTCTCTCTATATATATATATATATATATATATATATATTACATATATATACAGTATATATATATATATATATATATATATATATATATATATATATACACATACATCTATGTGTGTGTGTTGACTGTGGATATATTAATTTTTTTTTATTCGAAACCAGAGATCTTCTCGACGGGATGACTCCCAAATATTTTAGCCTTCTGGTACCTGTGTAATTATATAGTGGTGGGGTTGCTAGCCCCATGACTTGTTTGTTGACCCCAGATGGGTGGTCTTATGGGCGATAGCTAAGAGTGAACTCAATGACAAAGCTTCGCAGCCGAAGAAGCGAACAAAATACTTAAGACTGGTGAAGGGTATGCAAGGAATAAAAATAGATGGAGAAAGTTGACTCGAGCGCTCGAGCTTGCTATACAGTGGGACTAGTAAGGTCGAAAAAAAGATAGATTTGAATAGAGAGAGCAGAAATGTAGGACTGAAAATGAATGAGTAAAACTAAGATAATGTTCAGAGAAAATGAAAAGACAACAATAAGAGTTATGGACGAACCCATAGAGATTGTTAATGAATGTACATACTTAGGACACACAGTAAGTGTTTCGCCAGGACACAAGACTAAAATTAAAAGGATAAGCATGGGATGGAGAGTATTTGATTAAACAAAATGAGATTATGAAAATTAGAATGCCGCTTTCTACAAAACGAAAAGCATGTGATCAGATGGTCGTACCAGGTTTAACTTATGCATCAGAATCTTGGAACCATACTAAAGTTTTAGAATATAAGCTAGTTACAACTCAAAGAGCTATGAAAAGAATAATGATGGGAATAACACCAAGAGACAGAAAAAGAGCAACATGTATACGAGAGCAAACTAAAGTAGAGGATATTCTAACTTGTAAGAAAAAGAAGTGGACATGGGCAGTACATATAATGAGAATAACAGAGAATAGATGGACATTAAGAATAACAGAATGGGTCCCTAGAGATTGCAAAAGAAGCAGAGGAAGGAAAACAAGACGATGGATCGACGAACAAAGAAAGTTTTTGGGTGTGGATTGGCATAGAAATACTACAAACAGACGGCTACAAACAGACGGAAGTGGAAGGACATGTCTGAGGCCTTTGTTCTGCAGTAGACTAGTAACGGCTGATGATATATATGTGTATATATATATATATATATATATATATATATATATATATATATATATCATCAGCCGTTAATATATATATATATATATATATATATATATACACATATATATATATGTATATATATATATATATATATATATATATATATATATATATATATATATATATTTATATATACATACATACAGTATATACTGGTAGTGATCATATTTTGATATTTCCCCTAACGATTGACTCTTCAACATGAATAAAATTTTAATGCTGGTATACAATGTAATCCTGTTGATATAATTGGATTATATTTTGCATTTTTTCTATAAAACCCGCTATTTAGTTTTTCTTGATTTATTGATAAATATTAATCGTCATTATTAAGGAATACGTAGTATGCTTTCTAATATTTCTTCTTTGAGATTTATGTTAATGCATTGTTATTTATTTTATTTTCTACATGTGATGCCATATAATCTCCACATAGAATTATATAGGCTTATTCTATATATCTGGGATTTGCACTATCAATAAAAAGCGTATTTTGAAATTTTCAAATTAATCAAAATTTGATAAAACAGGATGAAATAGTTGATTTTATTATTCTCTTCAGAGATAGCATACTGTAACATAGTAGTTGTTCGCTAGTAGGTCTAATTATATGCGGTAAAGATTTTTTTTCATAGCATTTTGTTTCTCGAGTTGACAAAAAATTAGGGGAACAAGTTTGTCCAAAAAAAAGGAAAAACTTATAGAAGTTCTAACTACGGGAAAGTTATAAATCAAAGCAATACAGAATTAGATTTTATTTTTGTTTTTGCCTAAAGTTGATGGTATATTAATTTTAGAAGTTTTCGAACAAAAGTCTTCGGAAACTGCTAAAGGTCAATGGTCCACCTGTTAATTAACATCACTTTAATTACGTATTTATCGATGTCTGTAATAGATGTATTTGAAAATATATTTCTCTAAAGGAATACATAATTATTTCAATGTATTATTATACAGATTTTTTTTTTTTTTTTGTACTGGTAAAATAATTGGTTCTAGCCAGTAATAAGGTGGAAATTTTAAGAGCTGCAAAGTTAATACGGCGAAAATTAGTTAAAAGATTCTCCTTAAATCGTCAAGAACCAATGGTATTAACCATTTCTATCTAGTGTTTATAACCGAGTTTTTAATTATCATTATCCTTTACCAATTATTACTGTTTCATATTGTTCATTTAATTTTTAAAAGGGGAAACAGAAATTAGATATATATATTGTTTCTTTTGAATAGCAATCATAAATATGATTCAGGTTTTTTTTAGAGAGAGAGAGAGAGAGAGAGAGAGAGAGAGAGAGGAGAGAGAGAGAGAGAGAGAGAGAGAGAGAGAGATAACACAAAAGTATTATGCGTTATTTCTAAATTATGGCTGAAACTTATTTTTTTAGTCAAAATAAAAAAAGAAAAAGATGACCGTTTTTTCAGCCCCTCGGGAGGTCAACCTTAAGAAATTATCTAAAAAGAATGTAATATCTAAATTAATACATCAAGAATTTGTCAAATATTTACTGAATAATACAATCAACCACATCTAAGTCATCAAATAATATGGAATAGAACGGGATTCTTTTCGTATTCTCTATTGTTGAAGATTTCCAGAAAAAAACTCTACAATAATGACCGCAATATTTTTTCCTTTGTTGCCTTTCTTTTGTTTGGTCAGAACTAACTACTTTGATGGATGATATCAATCTTTCTTCCTTAGAAAATAGGTTTTTCTGTATCTATATTTATGTGTATATATATATATATATATATATATATATATATATATATATATATTATATATATATAATATATATATATATATATATATATATATATATATATATATATATATATATATATATGCACATATAAAATATTGAAAAGTTTGTAGTTGTACATATTTTTATTTATGTTATTAAGAATATGAGCACTTTTGTTAATGTTCTTATGGGAATGAAACATTATATATATATATATATATATATATATATATATATATATATATATATATATATATATATATATATTTTATACAGATTACATGTACTGTATATGCGTTTGTTTGTTTATACTTGAACAGTTTTTCTAGCATTAATCAGTTCAGTATACAAAAGATTTACAGCGAATCCATTATTACTCGTCTTTTCCGGCCCTGAACCAATTACCAACTTTCCTGCGAGCTGGTTATATGAGCGACTCGTTCTGTTCGTTTGAATTATGAATAGACCAGGTGTAACATGCAATAAACAAAGAAAGATATACGCGTCACGCTTCTCTGAATGATGGGCGAGTTATGTCTTAGCGGATGAATTTGGGAGGGAATGTAGGACGTAATACAAAATCTCGTGACATAGCAATAGTAACAGTAGCGTTGTAAGAAGTAGCATTCTTTATGAACTCTATTTATGTAGCTATGTGTTAACCAATATGTATTTGGCCCATAAGCTACAGCAGAAGAGAATGACAACATCTCACCTATATGATAAAGATCAAGTGTTTTGATATATATATATATATGTATATATATATATATATATATATATATATATATATATATATATATATATATATATATATATATATATACACATCCGTAATGTTGAGCGGTAATGGGCTCGGCATTGACAGACTTATAACTACTTGGTCTCTCCCCATCTCTCGCGTAAGGGAGAGAGTATGTAGTCATATCCTTTGGGAGAGGGGGTACCCTGAGAGGTACACTCAGAAACCACAATTGTATTGTAGTTAGAAAAGTGGGAGGAAGTTGGAAGGGTAGATTCTGCGTGCGTGTGCATATCTATCTAAATATTTAGCTGTTATTTCTGACGGGTAGCGTACAATGGTATGTTAATAAAATTACACAGTATATCGGTAAAGGTGTGTTAATAGTATAAAAACTATCAGTTGAGAAAACTGAGACTGTCATTACTAGCCAATAGCAGTTATGAACTCTTGGTAAGGGTAGAAGAAACTCATTAGCTATAGTAAGCAGCTCTTCTAGGAGGACACTCCAAAATCAAACCATTGTCCTCTAGTCTTGGGTAGTGCCATAGTTTCTGTACCATGGCCTTCCACAGTCTTGGATTAGAGTTCTCGTGCTTGAGGGTACACCTGGACACGCTGTTCTATCTTATTTCTGTTCCTCCTGTTTGTTTTGAAGTTTTTATATTTTATATAAAAGGTCTAATTTAATGTTGTTACTGTTCTTAAAATATTTTATTTTGGTTATTTATTACTTCTCTTGTAGCTTATCTATTTCCTTATTTCCTTTCCTCAATGGGCTATTTTTCCCTGTTGGAGCCCTTGTGTTTATACCATCTTGCTTTTCTAACTAGGGTTGTAGCTTGGCTTTTAATAATAATAATAATAATAATAATAGCTTACTCGAGTGAACCTTGTGATCAAACCCAGGATTATGGAAAGGTATGGAACAGTGTATGGCAAAGGTTAAGACGAGAACAATGGTAATATGGTGATCACAATATAAGACAATAGGTAAAGTAGTCCAGTGAGGAAAGGAAATGAGGAATAGGAAATAAACTATATTTTAGTAATGAATAAAAAAATAAATTGTTTCAAGATCTGTAACCATGTTAAAATAGGTCTGTCATATATAAACGTTAAAACGAGATTTAAATCAACCTGTTCAACTTAATAACATTCGCTGCAAGTTTGAACTTCTGAAGCTGTCGAACCGCCCTAACTATACTGTATTGTAGTAATTACCACCTGCACCCACTTTTCAGCCTTCCACTGTATCTACATTCCCACTACTTTTCTTCCAGCTTCTAGTGCTAAATAGTCTCCCAGGACCCAGCGCTTGGTCGTATTGAATCCGAATCCCTTCTCAAGTATCCTAGTATTGTATAGTACTCTTTTTGATAGTGGTGATATAGAAAGTAACAAGGAAACCTCTAAGATACATTTTCGTTTCTCCATTATTTGAGTAAATATAATTATTCAAAGATAAATATCGTTAAATTATTATTATTATTTACATGGAAAAGTTTCTAATGTATCACTATCACTATCATTTCTATCAGCGTATCATCTACTACAACTTTGTTTTTGACACTTATTTTATCCCTGTATTTTTATATTTTTTTTTTTCGAATGCACATTTGACTACCGATTTTCCTTTCAAATATAGACGATTTAATCAATCTCATATGAATAAGAAATAGATTGAGGCCTGTAATGTACTGTTAGCAGATATAGTGGGTTAAAACTAGGCTAGAGAATGGTTTGCAAAATCATCATGAAAGATTTGTTTTAGGTGTGGGAGACGAAAATTTCTGAACTAAATCATGTTAGGGGTAAAACTGTGCTGTACCATTTTATATATATATATATATATATATATATATATATATATATATATATATATATATATATATATATGTATATATATATATGTGTGTGTGTTTATGTATATATATAAATATGTATATTTATATATATATATATATGTGTGTGTGTGTATGTGTGTGTCTGTCTGTGTGTGTCTGAGTCTGTGTCTGCATGTATGTGTGCATATATATATATATATATATATATATATATACACAT
>NC_090726.1:57798789-57801289 GCF_036898095.1 Palaemon carinicauda | reverse complement strand
AATATACTGTTCTCAGCCGAATTTCAGTAAAATACAGGCGACCGTAATTTTAACTCACTCTGTTATTATCTTTTACGCGTTCGTGACCGTAATATTACTCATTTACGTCAATATATCCACTGTTAAAAGGCAAAAATCCTGGAATAGATGTTGCCAGTCATTTGCCGTTTTTAAGGCAAATTTTTAAGTGTAGCTAGGAGGACAATGCCTTAGAGACTGACCATATATACAGTACATACGATCAGCGCCCAAACCCCTCTCCACCCAAGCTAGGACCAGGGAGGGGCAGGCCCCCATCCTTAGCTCATAAGGTTGGTGAGGTTGCAGACATTACAATAAACTATCGAGCTTGAACGGGACCCGAACCCCAGACCAACAGAACGAGAGACAGGGACGTTTCCAATAGGCTTGATGGCACTTCTGAAGGAATTAAGGAAGCAGAGTCAATTTAATTGGATAGGATGGAAGCAGAAGGCTAATTTGAGACTGAAAAACAATAACACGGCTACGGAGGAATGGAAATGGGGTGGATGGATGTTTGGGAATGTGGATGGATAGATTAACATGCAATGTGTTGGTAACTTAGACTGAAAAACATGGCCCTGACCTCGTAGAACTATTATTGAATAACTGCATTGATCTGTCAATGAATACGGACGAATTTGTTCTGTATTATAGATGAATGATGTATGAAATCGTTGTTCAAAGGAAAAGCGTTGTCAGACTGAGACGTAGCAAGCCCACTGTTTGCAATTAAGCCCTTAATGGACGAGAAGTGGCAATTCCGCTTTAGTTCCATTACGAATATTGGGACCACAATAGAGCTTGTCGGTGACAAGAGCACTAACGAACCTCATTATTGGCATCGCTAATAAGGAACGCTGTTCCGTAAGGAAGAATTACCTTTCTTATGGAAGACAAAATAGCTTCCAAAATGGCTTCCTTCCGGTGTAGGGGTTCGGGTCTCTCTCTCTCTCTCTCTCTCTCTCTCTCTCTCTCTCTCAGCTGTCACTATGAGTGGCTTGTGTTCTGCTCTCAGATCAAACGTGGAAAGACGAAAGGAGCTATTCCTTAGAATCCGGTATGCCACTTGTTTATACCTAAGTAGACAATCAGTCATTTGGCCATTAGTTGACCCTTGTGGGGCGCAGCAGTATGGAGATCGAGAGCGAGATAAAGATAAAAAGAAACACTTGTGTTCCTCATCCCACTGGGGAGAAACATTCATATTAGATGATAAATATTTAGTAAATAAATATATTCAAATACCTTATGTCGTTTACACCTTAAATTAGTTCCTCAGACCATTCTTTTATTATTGCCTTTTCGTAATTTATAGTTTTATTCGGTATTCCCAGGATATTTCTTGTGAGTAATATTTCACTATTTTGTGCCATTTACATGAAATTTAAGATTATGTAATTATAGAAGGACCACGAGCACTAACTTATAACATAACGAAATTAACAACACTAGATATTTTTATGCGTCCGTGAGAAAATGAAGAACAATGTTGTAGGTAGTAGGTTGGCCAGGGCATCAGCCACCCATTGAGATACTACAGCTAGAGAGTTTGGGATCCTTTGACTGGCCAGACAGTACTACATTGGATCCTTTTCTCTGGTTACGGCTAATTTTCTCTTAGCCTACACACCAAATAGTTTGGCCTATTCTTTACATATTCTCCTCTGTCCTCATACACCTGACAACACTGAGGTTACCAAACAATGCTTCTCAACTCAAAGGGTTACTGCACTGTAATTGTTGAGTGGCAACTTTCCTCTTGTTAAATATAGAAGAGTCTCTTTAGCTATAGTAATCAGCTCTTCTAGGAGAAAGACACTCCAAAATCAAACCATTGTTCTCTAGTCTTGAGTAGTGTCATAGCCTCTGTACCATGGTCTTCCACTGTCTTAGGTTAGAGTTCTCATGCTTGAGGACACACTCGAGCACACTATTCTATCTTATTTCTCTTCCTCTTGTTTTGTTAAAGTTTTTATAGTTTATATAGGGGATGTTTATTTTAGTGTTGTAACTGTTTTTAGAATAAACTGTTTGTAGAATATTTTATTTTTCCTTGTTTCCTTTCCTCACTGGGCTATTTTCCTAGTTGGAGCCCCTGGGATTATAGCATCCTGCGACTCCAACTAGTGTTGTAGCTTAACAATTGATAATAATAATAATAATAATAATAATAATAATAATAATAATAATATGATCAGTCATAGATTTTGATAATTCTTTGTTGATTACTTGAATTAGAAATAAATACAGTATAATTAGTTATATATCGGAACTATAATTCTCGGACAGACAAAGTATATTAACTCAATTACGATTGTATGGATTCTTTAATTATGAATGTGTCCTTACTTTCTCTCCTTGTATATACAATATATATACAAGACACGTATATATATACATACATATACTGTATATATATACACATACATACATACATACATACATACATACATATGTATGTATATATATATATACA
>NC_090726.1:57781289-57793789 GCF_036898095.1 Palaemon carinicauda | reverse complement strand
GAGAGAGAGAGAGAGAGAGAGAGAGAGAGAGAGAGAGAGAGAGAGAGAGAGAGAGAGAGAGAGAGAGATTATATTCATGCCTTATTTATCGATATAAATGTGGAACTGATCTCTGGTAATAAAGGCTGGCTTTGTTATTGGGTAAAATATAAATGATTTCGTAACGTAATGGAATCTGGTTTTGAAAATTTTTTACATAAGAAAATTATAAGTGGAAAAGGTATTTTCCCTTAAGAATATTCGAAAGGCTCAAGAAATACCGGTTGCCAAGTAGAGTACTGTAAATTAATGTTTTTCTTTTACGTTACGCCAAAAAAAGGGGTAATTATCTTGTCAAATGGCCCTTCGTTTTTAAGGTCTTAAAATTCATCTTCACTTATACTCTTACTGAGGTGGTAGTCCTATTTTGTTATCAAGAATATTCGTACTGTACAGTACGTCCTTTAGGATTTTAAAACCATTTCTTAGTAATTTTTCGTTTGTTTTGCTTTATTTTTCAATTTTTCAATAATGTGATTATTTTATTGTTATTTGTATGTGTTAAAATGAACATTCCAATACCTAATAAAATTTAGATTCTATCCTTCGAGTCACCATGCTCTGTTGTCACAAAAACCAACACACTGACAAGATTAATAGTATTAGAATTTATTTTTATTATTAATTTATAACAATCTATACATGTATTTTTTTTTACAAAAATACAATATGACAAAAGGCTTATTGATTCTTCTAGTCACAATATCAGTAGAAATATTCAAAGGAATTTTTTCATTTTGCAACCGACCAATTTCTTACGATATTATTTCTTTATAAGGCTGTCCCCGCCTAACCCCCTATAGAAAAAGAAAATGAGTTAGTCGGTAAGACTCCACATGGAAAAAAGGTCTGTTAAGACTCCTCAACGAAAAAAAAGTCTGTGAAGACTCCAAAAGGAAAAAAAGACTCCACATGGAAAAGGATCTGTCCAGACTCTACAAGGAAAAAAGTCTGTTAAAACTCCAAATGGAAAAATGTCTGTTAAGACTTCGCAAGAAAAAAGTCTGTTTAGACTCCAATTGGGAAAAGATCTGCTAAGACTCCCCTTAAAAAAAGTCTACTTGATTTCTTAGCAGCCTTTGGGAGATAATACCCGACTAACACCTTTCAAGCCTTGAATGATAATCATAGTGAACATCACCATTTCTACTGATTATGGAGTTACAATGGAATGGCAGACGTTTAACCCCTATGTTTAGATACCGGGAGACCTGTTATCTCACTGTTGTCGCGAGAACTGCCTAATGGACTAATTGTGAGTTGGGCCAATTCCTTAATAGCGTTCCCATGTAAGTGTCAGTCTCTGTGGCCCTAGAACTCCGTGGCACTATGATGTAACCCAACCGTTCGTTTTCCGTATAGGACGCGTCGTGAATATTTAAGGGAGCGTCCTGTTTTTTCTTGTTTGTCATAATCATTTTTATGAATGGTTTTCTTTCATTTATTTGTTCGTATATTTATTCATTTGTTTTTGTTGCATGTGGTTTCTTTAAGCGAATACATCTGTCTCATGTGAACCTACTTAAGTTATATTCCTTAATTTTATGCACCGTTTCTGTGGGAACGTTTCACAATGAATTTAGTCCTGTCATTCTTTAGTGAACTTAGTTTTTCCTTTTGTCTTTAAATAGTATTTTTATCAGCCAGGAGGGCATGTACACGGATACTCTCTCTGTTTTATTGGATAGTGTCTCTTTTTGGCTCGTTCATCTCCGTTTGGTGAACTGCGCCATTGTTATAAAGTAACAATAACCTATATCCGGATATATCCAGTTACTTATAACCTATATCCGGATATATCCAGTTACTTTATTATGAAATGGCCGATTCCAAAATAAGCAAAGAGGCCAGTTGTATTATGTGACTGAATAAATGACGTACTTTATTGTAACATAAATAGATTGCGAATTTAGTAATATAGGGGTTTCGTGGTAAGGCTTTTATCCGTGGCACAGTTATAGAAAAAGACAAAAAAAAAATGTCTGACTGATGTCGTACTGTTTACGATTTGACGTCTAGGCATTTGATTCTATGATTCTCTCTCTCTCTCTCTCTCTCTCTCTCTCTCTCTCTCTCTCTCTCTCTCTCTCTCTCTCTCTCTCTCAGTCTAGCTGTCTCTGTCATATTTGTTCCGTTTAGTCTCTCTCTCTCTCTCTCTCTCTCTCTCTCTCTCTCTCTCTCTCTCTCTCTCTCTCTCTTTGTGAGGCATAATGTTTCTGTATTGGAGCTAATTTAATCTCACTCTCACTCTGGCATACTGTTAACTAATTAAAGCTTCCTTAATCTCTCTCTCTCTCTCTCTCTCTCTCTCTCTCTCTCTCTCTCTCTCTCTCTCTCTTATTATTTATGTTAAGTAAGTTCCGAAGAGTGAATATTTGTTAAACCTGCTTACATGATATCCACATACAGTATTTTAAACAAATATGAATTAGTTTCCCATCTCGTAATTAGCATTAGAGCTTTTTCTAAAAGTTTTTTTGATAAGAATTTTCTCTGCAATTTTTTCAAAGTTAATTTTCATTTTGCATTGAAGTTTAATTAGAGTTTTAATGAGTTGAAACCCACATTTAACCTCAAAGGCTATATATTTAATTTCAAAATGACCTCGTCTACCGTATTAATTTGTTGAGCTTTTTCCTTTTTGAATTAGTATCGATTATTTTATTAATGAATTATGTATTTTATTTCTTCATTTGCATAATAAGTATTGATTATTTTTTATTCTAAATCTTCTAATATGCCTGAATGTTACTTATATTTTTTAAGTATATGCGTGTTTGTGAATGATATTTGTATTCCTATTTTTTATGAGTGTTACTTAGATTTTTAAGTATTTACATGTTTGTGAACGATATTTATATTCCTATATATATGAGTGTTACTATGGCTTCAAGTATATGCATGTTTGTGAACGATATTTTTATACTTTTATATATGAGAGTTACTTACATTTTTAAGTATATGCATGTATATGAACGATATTTATATTCTTTTATATATTATGTATATATATATATATATATATATATATATATATATATATATATATATAAATATATATATATAAATATATATGTGTGTGTGTTACTTATATTTTTAAGTATGTGCATGTTTGTGAAAGATATTTGTATTTGTAATCGATCGAATTCAAATGAAGTTTTTACATACTCGTTTCATCTGGCCTAGATGAATTTTTGATATATCTAATTCTCTAATCCAAGTGAATTCATCTTTTTAAATGACAGCGCATAATAGCATCCTCACCCCTAACGCCATCTTATGGCTCAAAGCCAATGTTCTCTTCCATCCCATTTGTTTCCCCGGGATATCTTGGAAATTCATTAGATTTCATGTATCGTCACCTCAAGATTCGTAATAATTCAAGAATAAACTCTCGAGGATTCCTTCATGAATAACTTTCAACTCTGGTTGTATAAGTTTTGTATACTGTAAGGATTATAAGAAGATTTCCTAAGGAATTATTGTGTTACCAGTTTCACCAGGAGAGAGAGAGAGAGAGAGAGAGAGAGAGAGAGAGAGAGAGAGAGGGAGAGAGAGAGAGAGAGAGAGAGAGAGAGAGAGAGAGAGAGAGAGAGAGAGAGAGAGAGCCTTACCTTACCTTATTGCCTTATTTTTTGTTTGGGTTCCCCTAGGTCCCTCAGTGTGAGGCACCTCGTATATCCACCAGAGTTGCTAATGCATCTTCCGGTGTATTTTGCATCTTCCAGTCTTGGATGGTCTGGGATGCATCTTAGGTATTTATCGAGCTTATTCTTAAACACATCTACGCTCACTTCTGATATGTTTCTTAGATGAGCTGGCAGCGCATTAAATAGTCGCTGCATTATCGATGCTGGTACGTAGTGGATTAATGTCCTGTGCGCCTTCCTTAGTTTTCCTGGTATATTTTTAGCACTATTAATCTACCTCGGCTTGCTCTTTCTGATATTTTTAGCTCCATGATGTTTTCAGTAATTCCTTCTATTTGCTTCCATGCTTGTATTATCATGTAGCGTTTCCTTCTCCTTTCTAGACTAGACTGTATAGTTATAAAAATTGCAGTCTTTCCCAGTAGTCAAGGTCCTTAACTTCTTCTATTCTAGCAGTATAGGACCTTTGTACACTCTCTATTTGTGCAATATCCTTTTGGTAATGTGGGTACCATATCACATTGCAGTACTCGAGTGTACTACGTACATAAGTTTTGTAAAGCATAATCATGTGTTCAGCTTTTCTTGTTTTAAAGTGTCTGAATAACATTCCCATTTTTGCTTTACATTTAGCCAACAGTGTTGCTATTTGGTCGTTGCATAACATATTCCTATTTAACATTACACCAAGGTCTTTAATTGCTTCCTTGTTTGTGATTATCTCGTTATTAGGTCCCTTGTATGCATATACCATTCCTTCTCTGTTTCCATAATTCATGGATTCGAATTTATCGGAGTTAAATACCATCCTATTTATCTCCGCCCATTCATATATTTTGTTTAGATCTCTTTGTAGTGAGTTCCTATCTTCATCTCAAGTAATTTCTCTACTTATTCTTGTGTCATCGGCGAAACTTCTCACTACAGAGTTTTCAACATCACAGTCTATGTCTGAGATCATAATAACAAACAGCAGTGCAGCTAATACCGTACCTTGTGGCACGCCAGATATTACCTGAGCTTCATCCGATTTCTCGTCATTTGCAACCACTATCTGTTTTCTGTTTTGCAGGAATTCTTTTACCCATTTTCCTATCTTTCCCACAATATTATGCTTTTTCATTTTTTTCTCTAATGTATTATGGTCTACCTTGTCAAAGGCTTTTGCAAAATCTAGATAGATCACATCTGTGTCTTTTTCATTTATCATATTTTTGTATATGTTTTCATAGTGTGCTATCAGTTGGGTTTGTGTACTTTTTCCGGGCACAAAACCGTGTTGACCCATATTAAACAAATTATTTTTAACCAAATGATACATTATTTTCTTTTTTATTACCCTCTCATACACTTTCATAATATATGATGTTAGACTAACAGGTCTATATTTGCTTGTCTCTAGTCTTGATCCACTTTTGAAGATAGGGGTTATATAAGCTATATATCTCGCTCATATCTATACTTTGTCTTAGCAGTATTGCAAGCGGCTTCGCGATAGTGGTTGCAGTTTTTATTAACAAAATCACTGGAACTCCATCTGGTCCAGCTGCTGATCCATTTTTAATTTCGTTTATTGCCTTGACAATATCTGCTTCATTAATATCTATATCCGTTAGATATTCAACATTTTCTTCTCTCATTGCTGTTTCATTATTCTCATTCGCAATTCTTGGCGTGAACTCACTCTTATATTTTTCTGCTAATATGTTGCATATTTCCTTTTTTTCATTCGTTAGCCGTCCTTCAATTCTTAGAGGGCCTATTTCTAATCTCCCTTTATTCATCTTTTTTGCATAGGAGTAAAGTACTTTTGAGTTTTTTTTTTTTTATATTTTGAAGTGTCCTTTCTTCTAAGTCCCTTTTTTCATTTTCTTTTGACAGTATAATCTTTTGTTCTGCATTTTCTATCTTACATTTTAATTCCATCATTTTCCACACATTTTTTTCTTTTGCAAGATTTTTCTTCCACTTTGTAATTTTCTGAAATAAGATCCTTCTGTCTCTTGGTATGCAAGTCTTTTGTTTTTTGTTTTTTTTCGGTACATATTTTTCAACAATTTTCTCCAGTATTTTGTACAGTATGTCCGTATTTACCTGTATATTATCACTTACAAATACATTTTTCCATTCTTTATTCAGTTCTTCATTTATTTCTGACCATTTTATATTCTTGCTATAAAAATTATATCTTCCATATTCTTCCCAATGTTTTGTGCTTTGATTAATTCTGCGATCACTTGCTTTGGAATGGACTTTTAATTCTATGACATTGTGGTCTGAAATTCCCGTGTTATACACTATTATTTCTTTAACATAATTCACCTCATTCACAAATACTAGATCTAGGACATTTTCCTTTCTTGTTGGAATGTGGTTTATTTGTTGCATATTTTGTTCTAATAGCATATCTTGAAGCTTTTCAAATTGCCTCTTATCGTCTGCGCTACTATTACTCTCTTTTTTTATATGTATACATACAACCACTTTCTTCCATCCGTTCTTTCCAATCCACGAAAGGAAAGTTAAAGTCTCCGGATAGGAGTATATTCCAGTCTTTATGGTTTCTACATATATCATCTATTTTTTCTATTATTATGTCAAACTCCTTAGTATTTGGGGGTCTGTAAACTACAATATTCACTAGTTTTTCAAATTCAAATTCTACCGCAATCAATTCACATTCTGTATTGCTGTATTTTTCACAGACTTTTCCTTGATTTATGTCTCTTCCATATATTGCAGTTCCCCCTTGATTCCTATTTGTTCTGTCTGATCTATAAGTTTGGAAACCCTTTATCTGGTCATCACTGCCAGTCTCTTGGGAATACCATGTTTCACTTATATTTAATATATTTATTTTTCCAATTTGGGTTAGTTCTTCCAAGAACTCTATTTTCTTTTTAGAGTTACTCGTGACTAAACCCGGTGCATTCATCACTCTTATGGTTTGTGTTTCATCCCCATTATTTAATATTGGTAATAATATGGATTCTCCCATGCTTCCTTCCTGTTCTGATATGATGTTCTTTTCTTCATTTCTCGGAATTCTGCCATTAAAAAATCCAACTTTTCTATTATATTTGCTCTTTCGCCTTCATATTTATTTTAGTATGTATACCTGCAATTATCCCCATATCTGCACCAACCCCTGGCATTATAGATGCATTCTTTGTAGTTGGACTCTAAATGTGCATATTTGGGTTGAAAGGCCTCATTTCTTGGGGCCTTTGGTGCATAGCGCGGTATATACATGGCCTGCTTTTTTGTTTCTTTTTTGTTTCATTTTTGCTTTCATTTTTCTTTTCAGTTTGCTGAGTTTTCTTACTTTCATTCATGGTTGCAGGATGCATATATCGACAGTTTTTGTTGAAACTGCATCCTTTTCCTTCTTTTAGGTTTTTGCATATTTTTAGATGGAGATCTCTGCATTTGTCTCCATATCCGTCTAAATACGCACATTTACCATATATTTCATAATTATGGCATATCTTTGGATGCTTGTAGTAGCATCTTTCGCTAAATCTGCAATTCCCTCTTTTCAGCAAATTGCAGACTATATCTTTCTTTTCTTCTTTTCTTGTTCTTGCTCTTCCCTAAAAGTATGTAGGTCCGGGTAGAGTCTCTTGGGTCTATTATTTGTTTCCATCTGATAATTTATTTCTTCATAAGTATGTTGTTGGATGGCATCATAAGTTATATCAATGATTTCCTCTGCATCCTTACACATCTCCTGTTCATTTTTCTCTTCTTTTTCTTCTTCTTCTTCTTCTTCTTCTTCTTCTTCTTTATCTTCAACTATTTGCAGATTTAGTCTCGACTTAATTGTATTTTCTATCCGGACTAAGCATGTTGAGCAGAATACCTTTGTGTCTTTATTTTTTATTTTTTGCTGTATTTCAGCACATGTAGGGTGTGTTGGAACATGGCAGGCATCACATTTTCTAATCAGTCGTTGAGGATTATTAATGGAATACCATATCTCACATGTATTACACCATTTTGGCATTCTTTTTCCCAATGCATCAATCGGCTTATTCACCATATTGGACTTCTTATCTTCAACTATTTGCAGATTTAGTCTCGACTTAATTGTATTTTCTATCCGGACTAAGCATGTTGAGCAGAATACCTTTGTGTCTTTATTTTTTATTTTTTGCTGTATTTCAGCACATGTAGGGTGTGTTGGAACATGGCAGGCATCACATTTTCTAATCAGTCGTTGAGGATTATTAATGGAATACCATATCTCACATGTATTACACCATTTTGGCATTCTTTTTCCCAATGCATCAATCGGCTTATTCACCATATTGGACTTCTTATCTTCAACTATTTGCAGATTTAGTCTCGACTTAATTGTATTTTCTATCCGGACTAAGCATGTTGAGCAGAATACCTTTGTGTCTTTATTTTTTATTTTTTGCTGTATTTCAGCACATGTAGGGTGTGTTGGAACATGGCAGGCATCACATTTTCTAATCAGTCGTTGAGGATTATTAATGGAATACCATATCTCACATGTATTACACCATTTTGGCATTCTTTTTCCCAATGCATCAATCGGCTTATTCACCATATTGGACTTCTTATTGTTCTTTGATGGAATGTGTTGATTGATGTAAACTTTCTTTATAAGTCTCTTTATCACTTGGATTTTCTTTTGGAATTTCTTCTATTATTTTGCTGATGTTTTCTGCAGATTTGCTCCAGTTTATTGGATCATATTGTTTCAATATGTCTGAGAATATTTTTCAGTCACACTGGTTGGAGTTACTAGTGACCTCTGTTATCAGACGGTCTAGCTCTTGTTTCGCCAACTCATGGAATTTACTTTTGCTGACTGCAGCAATGTCTCTCCAAGGTTTGCCTGTATTATAGAGCGCCATCTTGATCAGATTTTTAGTAATTCACAAGATAACTATCCGATGCCGACGTTTTATCCCACTTTTCTGCCCTCAAACTAATCACCGACTATTCACGAAAACTTGTAGCTATATTGCACTGGATAGCCTTTTGTTATCCGCGTTAAATCAGGATATTTTTAGGGACGCACAAGTGTATTCACTCACCAGCACACAGATACAACTCGAGAGAGAGAGAGAGAGAGAGAGAGAGAGAGAGAGAGAGAGAGAGAGAGAGAGAGAGATCTTGATCTTCAATATTTATGGTAAAATTAAAGGATGAAGAAAACATTTTTTAAATAACAATAAGTAAAAGTCACTGGCAATGGAAGTATGCAGTGTTTTTAAATCACTGAAACACACGAGATGAACACTCATACACACACAAACACACACACATACACACACACATGTATATATATATATATATATATATATATATATATATATATATATATATATATATATATATATACATGTATACATATATATATATCTATATATATATATACATATATATATATATATCTATATATATATATATATATATATTATGTGTGTGTATATATATATATATATATATATATATATATATATATATATATATATATATATATATATATATACACACACACACACACACACACACACTCAAGTCCATCTCAAGAAAGCGTATAATAAGCATACTCGGAAAATTTCGTACAACTATGTTATTTATTTTAGACAATATTAGTATCTAAAATTTTTTCCATATCTATAGCGTCATTGGTTCTCGTAGTATTAAAGAAACTGAATAGTCTGTGTACCCCATAAACACGAAACACTGTAGAAAGCAAATAGTTTTTTCTCGCGTTTTTTCCTTTCAGTGTTTCCTTCTTTCTCAAAAGTTACAAGTATATATTCTCCTCCCCTCGTTTCTCCTTTTATTGTCCACTCCCCTTTTTTGTCCCTACCAACATTGCCTCACTGAGAGACATTAATATCTAACCACTCACGTTTCTCTTTTTATTATGTGCAGGGTTTAAACTTGAGCATGTGGCCATTACCTTAGATGCTGCTGCTTTTTACCTTAGATTACCTTAAAACTTTTCCAATTTCCTTAAATTTGAAGCTAGTAAAAAAGAAATTACCTTAGAATTACCTTAAAATTACCTTAAAATCATGCAAACTACCTCAAACTAGGGTATTTACCTTAAAAGTTTAAATTCTCAATGTGTGTTTCCATTTTTTTTACATTTTCTCCTCAAATATCCCGAAGACTATACCCACCTCATCATATCCTTTCTAACTCCTCCCCCTATCATGGGAATTCCTCCCCCCCTCCCCTCTCTGAAGAGTTTTCTCCTCTCCCTCTCCAATTCTCCAATGACTTCCCCTTTCCAAGAACTAAAAGCCTCCTCTTCCTCATTTCTTCTAAGCCTTATCCCCCGCCCCATCCCTCACCTAGAACCTCATTTCTTTCTTTTGCTCTTAGGTTTTCTTCATTTCCTTCGTCTAACCTTCACATTTTCTCATTCCCCCACCCTTTATAGTGAACTCTTTCTTATTCCCCTATTCCTTTAGTCTTTTCATTCTCTTCTTTTTTCTCTTTCCATAACCAACCCTTTCTAAACTTTAGAGGAATTTCTCTCCTTTTTCCCAATTCGCCCTCTCCCTCATTCCCTCATTCAGATTAACCTCCCCCCCTTCTCTCTGCCGCCCCCCACAGTTATTGGGGTGGGGGGGGGGGGAGAGGGACTTTATGTCGACATTTCCACTTCCGGTGGAGATTTCTGACGGAGAATGTCCCGAGTTCGTAATATTCTCGGTTTTCGAAGGAATTTGTCGCATTGCAAAATACGCGGAAATATTTATCCTCGGTAGTTTGTTCTCTTTGCTTTACTATCGGTTTTTTCTTTCTCAAAGATTTTAGTTTGAAGATTGACACTGCTTTTTATTGTAGATTGACACCTCTTCTTATTAAAGGGAATGTTAATTGCATTTTTTTCGTGTGAACAAAACTAAGATTATGATATTTTGGGATGGCTTTCGAAAGTTATTGAGGATCAGAATGAAGAACGGGCTGTCGAATTTCTTTCGTTTGCAGTATTGAGCGGAAGTATTTCCTCATATATAAAGTACGCAAGCGTACACATGTACACTTAAACGTACGTGTTCATACACGCATATATATATATATATATATATATATATATATATATATATATATATGTGTGTGTGTGTGTGTGTGTATGTGTGTGTATTATGCATTATGTAGATATATATATATTCTTCTTTGTCTGCATCTTTTCCCACTTATATGTGGGGTGAATGTTTCGGGCGAGTGTTCTCCATCTACCTGTCCCACACTTCATCATCGGTTAATCTCACAATCTCCACTGGCCCTATTGGTTTCGTCTAATTTATATATATATATATATATATATATATATATATATATATATATATATATATATATATATGTATATATATAATGTGTGTGTGTGTGCCAGTGTGTGTTCACTTCCTTTTCATTGTAGCGGTATAACGAAGGTAAAATGTATTGGTGCATAAATTTATGTCTGTGTATATCCACAAAGATATATTTCTGTAATTTCATGCAAATAAAACCTTTGTGTATTCCTATTTCTTGGAGATAAATGTCATATATGCACTGTGTCTCCTTTGTATTTGTGTACGCGTCTGTATATTATTGTGTATATACAGTATATGAGAGAGAGAGAGAGAGAGAGAGAGAGAGAGAGAGAGAGAGAGAGAGAGAGAGATAATGAAATGTGGCTGATAATGTCCCGTAGACTATTTTGATATGCCTGATACGAGTTTTTGTAATGTTACTTATATTTATTTTCCTACTGTATATAAATAATGATACTTGTTCATAATAAAAACACAGGTATGTAAATTCTCAAATATCATTTTGTATATGTAAAGTATAAAATATTTTCCTTATCTTTATATCTATGATGTTAGAATTTACTTTAAACTTTTAACTGAACATGATAAAGCTGATTTGAGCTTTGTCCTCTTAATTCCAAAACATCATTTGACAAGTATAGATTCTGATGTAAGTTTTTCGTTGATTTTATTCATCAGCTCTTCCTGTCAGTAAGTTAATTTTCAGTTTTCAATTTTTGGTCAAATTTCTCAAAGCGTTTCTCTCTGGGGGGTTGTAATTCTTTTCTTAATTATTGTGAGCTTTATTAATGATTTAGATTAATATTGTGTGTGTATGTGAGAGAGAGAGAGAGAGAGAGAGAGAGAGAGAGAGAGAGAGAGAGAGAGAATTTTCTAGTATAGTATTCCAGTGACAAGGATTAAGTAAATGTTAATTATTCCATATAATCATGGAACTGAAATTAGGATATAAACATGAAATCTAAACGTGTAAACACATGCACATGCTCTTACACAACAACCTAGCCCCTAAAGTCATATATATCTACTTGATTACATATCAAACCTTTGTTATTTATGAGAATTCAAGTAACCCTTTACATGACAAGGGTTGTGACTACTACTACTACTACTACTACTACTACTACTACTACTACAACATCAAATTACTTCCCAAAATAGCGCGCTCCTTCAAATAGAATTTCTCGTTTTATGATAATGAGGTTATAACCTGAACCCTGTCTGACCTTGTGTGAATAATCACTATTGATATTAATTCGCTTTTCATGAGATTCTCACGTGTGCAATTGCCCAACGCAGATGAACCATTTGCTCGTGAGTGCGCAATCCTTAGGAACCTAAGTTGGAATCATGGCTGTGCTATTCTGGGTAATGTGGAATTTTATATGGTAACACACTTAAACACGCACTCACATTATGTTTGGTATTCGGTCAAAATTGCTTTTGTCCGGGATAAAATAAATTTTGTAGTACTACTACAGACACACACACACAC
>NC_090726.1:57758789-57778789 GCF_036898095.1 Palaemon carinicauda | reverse complement strand
ATATATATGTATATATATATGTGTGTGTGTGTGTATTTGTATAATATCAAGTATCCCTATGATTTATATAAGCGTGTTTGAGTTGTGCTTTGCTTTCGCGTGTTTTTCTTGAACGTTAGTTTTGTTTATTCCAAACATATTTCAATATGATGTTGTTATTCTCTTTATACCTTGTACATTTATCTCAATAATTTTTGTATATTGGCAAACCCTCATTTTATGTTGCGCTTCAGATCAAACAAGAAAATTAGCATACCCGGTAGGAAAATGTATGACCGTTTTCCTCAGAGCTCTTTCATATTCAGTTTGGAATTCAGTTACGTGACATCGAACGGATATATGTCAATAGAACCTAGTTTTGGCATTAAGTGATATATTCGAGGCTTAGGGGCATTTACTTAAACTTGTTGTTGTCAATGAATGTTTCAGAAGTGAGAAACATGAATATATGTAGTGACTTTTTAAGGCTTTTTGAAGACTATCACTTTGGAAGTCTTTTTTTTTTTTTATATCTGTTGGAAGAAGCAGTTAGGTTTTGTTCTTATTATTATTATTATTATTATTATTTGCTAAGCTACAACCCTAGTTGGAAAAGCAGGATGCTATAAGCCCAGGGGCTCCAACAGGGAAAATAGCTCAGTGAGGAAAGGAAACAAGGAAAAATAAAATATTTTAAGAAAAGCAACAATTTTAAAAAAAATATCACTTTATAAACTATAAAAAACTTTAACAAAACAAGTGGAAGAGAAATAAGATATAAGATGAACAGTGTGCCCGAGTGTACCCTCAAGCAAGAGAACTCTAACCCAAGACAGTGGAAGACCATGGTACAGAGGCTAAGGCACTACCCAAGAATAGAGAACAATGGTTTGATTTTGGAGTGTCCTTCTCCTAGAAGAGCTGCTTACCACAGCTAGAGAGTCTCTTCTACCCTTATAAAGAGGAAAGTGGCCACTGAACAATTACAGTGCAGTAAGAATTGTTTGGTAATCTCAGTGTCGTCAGGTGTATGAGGACAAAGTAGAATATGTAACGAATAGGCCAGACTATTCGGTGTGTGAATATGTAGGCAAAGGGAAAATGAACCGTAACCAGAGAGAAGGATCCATTGTAGTACTATCTGGTCAGTCAAAAGACCCCATAACTCTCTAGTGGTAGTATCTCAACGGGTGGCTGGTGCCCTGGCCAGCCTACTACCCCCAGAAAGTCAATGTACAGAACCGGATATTGAAGCGTGCTTGAAAAAAAACTGGTTTTGAAATCATTTTAATAAGAACGAAAGGACAATAAGCATCTACGAGCTGCGTAATTGCAAGACCCCATGTTTGGCCACAAGAGTAAGGCATTCTTCAACAATAACAACATCAACAGGACAATAAGAAGCCAGAGAAGTGTAATGCAGTCAAAAGGAGTCTTATAGTACCGGCAATTAAAACACGATGTACTAAAAAATCTTACAACGCAATTGAAATCTTCAATAGAGGAATAAATATAGGATATAAAAAGGGCCATTTTGACATGGATTAGAAGTTGTACATTGCTACATGTTCTTGATGAGGTTTACCGAGTGTGTAGGTATAAAAGGATTAAGGATAGGGAATAGAATCTACATTTTATGTAGACAGTAGAAAGGGATTATATTAATTTTCTAAATATCAAAATATAAATATTACAAATTTGTAAAACAGCTAGAAGCTGAAAGTGGTGTCAGACACTTCATTTATGACTAGAGGTTTATAAAAGATGGTAGTTACTTAATTAGGTATAGTAATGATAGTAATGAAAATATTTCAGTGTAACCCGAAAGGTAATTGCTTGGTTGCATAACAATATCGTATATCTAGACACAACGATCATTCCATGCTAAAATCTCGTAGATGATTTGAAAATATTAAGAATAGTAATGATTACATAATGTTTTTAAGATCTCTCTCTCTCTCTCTCTCTCTCTCTCTCTCTCTCTCTCTCTCTCTCTCTCTCTCTCTCTCTGTAAAGATTTTTCATCTGATTAGAATGATGCAAGTTTCAAGGGCCACAAAACCGGATAATGTTAGTAACTTTTTCTTGTTAATTGTCTGGGAATAATCAAGACTGCTTAAGGCAAGGGAGCTTTATATCATCCTTCAAAAATGATATGTAATTACACATCAATGGGCAGGGGTAGGGGGTTCGTTTAATGCCATCAGTGCACGCAACATACGGTGTACTGTAGCCATTTTATCTCCGTTCCCGGTTCAATTCTTTATTCTTGCTGTCGGACCTCTTCTGAATGACCTCGCATGCCCCAGTGCTTGGCTATATATCCTATTGGAAACATCTCTGTCTGGCGATCACCGGACTAGGGTCAAGTCCCGCCCAAGCTCAATAGTTTTTTATAGTGTCTACAACCTCACCATCCTTGTGAGCCTATAGGTCTACTTGCTGAGACATCAGCAGCTCTTACCTGGCCCTCTCCGACCCTAGCTTGGGTGGAAAGGGGTTTTGTATGCTGATCATATGGATATATGGTCAGTCTCTAGGGCATTGTCCTGCTAGCTAGGGTATTATCACTGTTCCTTACCTCTGCCTTACATGAGGGGCCTTTAAACCTTTAATTCTTATCTAAATTATTACACTGCCAGGTAATTTCGGGTCAGTAACACTGGTCACATTAATCTTACAAAATTACGACGGTTTATATGAAAGTCCTCCTTTTAAATCTGTCACTTGAGTGTCATCTTATCAGAAATCTCCGCCCCCCCCCCCCCCTCCACACTTTTGTAAAGTAAGCTTGAGCACATTGTTGTTGTTTTTGTATTTGAATGGTATTGATGCCTATATGACAGAACTCTTCAGATACAGTTGAGAGTTACGTAGATTGCAACGTGTTTGAATAGGAATCGCCATCAGTTCTTGGCTGGTGGAGACAACAGTTGGTAATGTAAAAATATAGTTTATAGCTTTTGCCGGTCCGCTTTCGTCTTGTATAGCTATGCAAGTATAAAAGGTCTCTCGTGACAAAGGCATTTCTTTTTCATTTTATTTTTTTTGGGGATTTACTGAGATGGTTTAAGAATCACCTGTTCATTACATTCAACTGACCATAACCCCGTATAAGAATGCCAATAAATTTCTGGTGATATTGTTTCATTCTTGTTTGTAGGTTATATATGTTACAAAAACAGCAATTTTAACGAAACGGTCCTATGAATATGATATATATCAATATTCAGTTAGTAGAATTTAAAGCCTTGTGCTGAACCCATGGCACTGTTGAAGAACCTCTTGATATCCTATTGAGAATTCATTGGCAAATGCTAACGAGAATTTCACTGAGCTTTAAAAAAGTAAGCTGTCATCGTGGGTAGTAAGCAATGCTTGAAGGAGGCCATTTTAGCTTTCCCATGGGTTTAAAAAACGTACCAAGGAGATCAAAGGCTCCTTTTTAGAGACTGGAGTGTATCACATCCGCACGACTATATGGTCTTTGGTGATCCTGGACGTATTCATTCTCGGGTTGAATACTTCATTTATCTTGGAACCTTTGCTTCAAAGGCTTGCTTTTTAGAATGGTAATAAAGTTTTTTGTCTTAGGTTTATATAGTAAATTAGTTATATATTTCTTAAAAATGAGATATTTGAGTTTTTATTTCATACCGTGCAAGAGTTATTACAATTTATTTATAAATAATGAATTTGCTCCAAACCGTATATTTGATTTTCGGTTTAATAGTTTGATGATTATGTGAATTTGTACTAAATGTGTATTGCCTTATATGAAACACTGTTACATTTTTTAATTTATTTTACTTTTCTAACTACCAGGTGAAACAAAACAACTATCTCCCCCCTCTCTCTCTCTCTCTCTCTCTCTCTCTCTCTCTCTCTCTCTCTCTCTCTCTCTCTCTCTCTCTCTCTCTCTTTCTGGCTGTGTTACACAACCAAAGCCGTAGCGGGAGAGTGAATTTACAAAAAGATTTTGTGAATCGAGGATACATAAGAAGCTTTCTATTTTATTAAAGTCGCATCTGATCCCTCTAGATTCTACTGTGAAACCACGCGAATCCTGAATAAAGTAGGGGAAAGCATGAATTTCTTTTTAAGATTATTTAAGGATAAATAAATCTCGAGTTTCACGGAATTCTATTTCCAGATAAAAGGACCATGGTCTGTAAAGTTCGTTTAGATAAAATTCAGACACATTGTATATATATATATATATATATATATATATATATATATATATATATATATATGTGTGTGTGTGTGTGTGTGTGTGTATGTATATATGTGTACACTAGTATACGCGACCCATTAAAGATAACGACTAAATATTTGAATAGATATGCACACACACACACACACTCTCAAAGCATCCCACTCCTCCCCCTTCTGGCAATGCTGTTGGACGCGACTGGAAATATATATATATATATATATATATATATATATATATATATATATATATATATATATATATATATGTATATTATCACTATTTTGAGCATCTAAAAATGAATTTAATATATCTCCATATTAGCAAAACGCCAGTTGGGCTCAGGGACTAGTCGTAAACTGCAACTGTATTGTTTCATTTAATATCTGGTGCCGACACATTTCGAACCACTTTTTTCACGTGAGACTCTTTGTAAGGACTATAATGGTTAAACGATAGTGTTTATAGAAGTGGAAATTAAAAGAGAATACAATTATAATTGGAAACTCTAAAAATTGATGAATAAGTTTTGATAAATGGAAACTTTAGGATTCTTTGAATTGGAAAATTTCTTGAATAGTTATTTTTTCAATAAACATTAGACGATATCATGACCAATTCCACTGGCTTCCTATTCATTTCGATGAAACTCGTGGCCCACAACTGTATTGCGTTTATCACATACATAGACGCACACATTCATATATATATATATATATATATATATATATATATATATATATATATATATATAAATATATTTATATATACATATATATATAAATATATATATATATTATATATATGTATATATATATATATATATATATGTGTGTGTGTGTGTGTGTGTGTGTGTGTACTTCTTTTTAAGTGATAATCCTATTTAGCAATACATCTTTACATAAAGGAAACCGTATGTTTGAAACGTATGGTAATGACAAAATATAAAAAATCCCATTCCTTTTTTTTGGATGGTAGTAATGTCAGACATATATCAGATAATCCATTGACCTTCATTACGAATTCTATCTTAATTTTACAACCTTCATTGAAATTTTATAGAAAAAAAAAAAAAACTTATATTCAAGACGTACAAGTATAATGGATTTTAAAAGAAATCTTACTGTGACAGCCAAGTGTTGGTTTCTGACGAGATATTTAATTTTTTTTTTCATTGATAAATACCTTTTTTTTAACTTCAGTGTTGCCACACTCCTGGAAATGAAGAATTATATTAGTGATAACATCCATATGAAATTCACACAACAGAGGTGTAACTTGTGTTAGGTCATGTCAAAGTATTACTGCGTTGTCGTCTGTCTCCTGTTTGAGAGAGAGAGAGAGAGAGAGAGAGAGAGAGAGAGAGAGAGAGAGAGAGAGAGAGAGAGAGAGAGATGTGCATATAAATGCATGATTATAAGCAAATTGCTCACTATTGTAGAAAGTGCACGGTGTTTACAGAGATCAAATTATACTGTTCTATATGTAGTAAGAGCAGTGCTTACAGAGACCAAAGGATATTGTTCTGTATTGAAGTAAGTGCTGTGTTTACAGAGACCGAATTAAATTGTTCCATATCCATATAGTAAGTGCAATGCTTACAGAAAAAAATTAAGTTGTTCTGTATTGTAGTAAGTGCAGTGTTTACAGAGACCGAAATAAATTGTTCTGTATTTCAGTAAGTGCAGTGTTTACAGAGACTAAATTAAATTGTTAAGTATTGCAGTAACTGCAGTGCTTACAGAGACCAAAGGAAATTGTTCTGTATTGAAGTGCTGTGTTTACAGAGTCACAATTAAATTGTTCCATATAGTAAGTGCAGTGCTTAAAGAAAAAAAATTAAATTGTTCTGTATTGTAGTAAGTGCAGAGTTTATAGAGACCGAATTAAATTGTTCTGTATTGTAGTAAGTGCATTGTTTACAAAGACCGAATTAAATTGTTCTGTATTGTAGTAAGTGCAGTGTTTACAAAGACCGAATTAAATTGTTCTGTATTGTAGTAAGTGCAGTGTTTACAAAGACCGAATTAAATTGTTCTGTATTGTAGTAAGTGCAGTGTTTACAGAGACCGAATTAAATTGTTCTGTATTGTAGTAAGTGCAGTGTTTACAGAGACCGAATTAAATTGTTCAGTATTGTAGTAAGTGCATTATTTACAAAGACCGAATTAAATTGTTCAGTATTGTAGTAAGTGCATTGTTTACACATACCGAATTAAATTGTTCTGTATTGTAGTAAGTGCAGTGTTTACAAAGACCGAATTAAATTGTTCTGTATTGTAGTAAGTGCAGTGTTTATAGAGACCGAATTAAATTGTTCTGTATTGTAGTAAGTGCAGTGTTTACAAAGACCGAATTAAATTGTTCTGTATTGTAGTAAGTGCAGTGTTTACAAAGACCGAATTAAATTGTTCTGTACTGTAGTAAGTGCAGTGTTTACAAAGACCGAATTAAATTGTTCTGTACTGTAGTAAGTGCAGTGTTTACAAAGACCGAATTAAATTGTTCTGTACTGTAGTAAGTGCAGTGTTTACAAAGACCGAATTAAATTGTTCTGTACTGTAGTAAGTGCAGTGTTTACAAAGACCGAAGTAAATTGTTCTGTATTGTAGTAAGTGCAGTGTTTATAGAGACCGAAGTAAATTGTTCTGTATTGTAGTAAGTGCAGTGTTTACAAAGACCGAAGTAAATTGTTCTGTATTGTAGTAAGTGCAGTGTTTATAGAGACCGAAGTAAATTGTTCTGTATTGTAGTAAGTGCAGTGTTTATAGAGACCGAAGTAAATTGTTCTGTATTGTAGTAAGTGCAGTGTTTATAGAGACCGAAGTAAATTGTTCTGTATTGTAGTAAGTGCAGTGTTTATAGAGACCGAAGTAAATTGTTCTGTATTGTAGTAAGTGCATTGTTTACAGAAACCAAATTAAATTGTTCTGTATTGTAGTAAGTGCATTGTTTACAGAGACCAAATTAAATTGTTCTGTATTGTAGTAAGTGCAGTGTTTACAAAGACCGAAGTAAATTGTTCTGTATTGTAGTAAGTGCAGTGTTTATAGAGACCGAAGTAAATTGTTCTGTATTGTAGTAAGTGCAGTGTTTATAGAGACCGAAGTAAATTGTTCTGTATTGTAGTAAGTGCAGTGTTTATAGAGACCGAAGTAAATTGTTCTGTATTGTAGTAAGTGCAGTGTTTACAAAGACCGAAGTAAATTGTTCTGTATTGTAGTAAGTGCAGTGTTTACAAAGACCGAAGTAAATTGTTCTGTATTGTAGTAAGTGCAGTGTTTACAAAGACCGAATTAAATTGTTCTGTATTGTAGTAAGTGCAGTGTTTATAGAGACCGAAGTAAATTGTTCTGTATTGTAGTAAGTGCAGTGTTTACAAAGACCGAAGTAAATTGTTCTGTATTGTAGTAAGTGCAGTGTTTACAAAGACCGAAGTAAATTGTTCTGTATTGTAGTAAGTGCAGTGTTTACAAAGACCGAAGTAAATTGTTCTGTATTGTAGTAAGTGCAGTGTTTACAAAGACCGAAGTAAATTGTTCTGTATTGTAGTAAGTGCAGTGTTTACAAAGACCGAAGTAAATTGTTCTGTATTGTAGTAAGTGCAGTGTTTACAAAGACCGAATTAAATTGTTCTGTATTGTAGTAAGTGCAGTGTTTACAGAGACCGAATTAAATTGTTCTGTATTGTAGTAAGTGCAGAGTTTACAGAGACCGAATTAAATTGTTCTGTATTGTAGTAAGTGCAGTGTTTACAGAGACCGAATTAAATTGTTCTGTATTGTAGTAAGTGCAGTGTTTACAGAGACCGAATTAAATTGTTCTGTATTGTAGTAAGTGCAGTGTTTACAGAGACCGAAGTAAATTGTTCTGTATTGTAGTAAGTGCAGTGTTTACAGAGACCGAAGTAAATTGTTCTGTATTGTAGTAAGTGCAGTGTTTACAGAGACCGAAGTAAATTGTTCTGTATTGTAGTAAGTGCAGTGTTTACAGAGACCGAAGTAAATTGTTCTGTATTGTAGTAAGTGCATTGTTTACAGAGACCGAATTAAATTGTTCTGCACTGTAGTAAGTGCAGTGTTTACAGAGACCGAATTAAATTGTTCTGCACTGTAGTAAGTGCAGTGTTTACAGAGACCGAATTAAATTGTTCTGCACTGTAGTAAGTGCAGTGTTTACAGAGACCGAATTAAATTGTTCTTTATTGTAGTAAGTGCAGTGTTTACAGAGACCGAATTAAATTGTTCTGTATTGTAGTAAGTGCAATGTTTACAGAGACCGAATTAAATTGTTCTGTATTGTAGTAAGTGCATTGTTTACAGAGACCGAATTAAATTGTTCAGTATTGTAGTAAGTGCATTGTTTACAGAGACCGAATTAAATTGTTCAGTATTGTAGTAAGTGCAGTGCTTACAGAGACCGAATTAAATTGTTCAGTATTGTAATAAGTGCAGTGCTTACAGAGACAAAATTAAATTGTTCAGTATTGTAGTAAGTGCATTGTTTACAAAGACCCAAGTAAATTGTTCAGTATTGTAGTAAGTGCAGTGCTTACAGAGACAAGATTAAATTGTTCAGTATTGTAGTAAGTTCATTGTTTACAGAGACCGAATTAAATTGTTCAGTATTGTAGTAAGTGCAGTGCCTACAGAGAGAAAATTAATTTGTTCTGTATTGTAATAAGTGCAGTGTTTACAAAGACCGAATTAAATTGTTCTGTATTGTAGTAAGTGCAGTGTTTACAGAGACCGAATTAAATTGTTCTGTATTGTAGTAAGTGCAGTGTTTACAGAGACCGAATTAAATTGTTCTGTATTGTAGTAAGTGCAGTGTTTACAGAGACCGAATTAAATTGTTCTGTATTGTAGTAAGTGCAGTGTTTACAAAGACCGAAGTAAATTGTTCAGTATTGTAGTAAGTGCATTGTTTACAAAGACCGAAGTAAATTGTTCAGTATTGTAGTTAGTGCATTGTTTACAAAGACCGAATTAAATTGTTCTGTATTGTAGTAAGTGCAGTGTTTACAAAGACCGAAGTAAATTGTTCAGTATTGTAGTAAGTGCATTGTTTACAAAGACCGAATTGAATTGTTCTGTATTGTAGTAAGTGCAGTGTTTACAAATACCGAATTAAATTGTTTTGTATTGTAGTAAGTGCATTGTTTACAAAGACCGAATTAAATTGTTCTGTATTGTAGTAAGTGCAGTGTTTACAAAGACCGAAGTAAATTGTTCAGTATTTTAGTAAGTGCATTGTTTACAAAGACCGAAGTAAATTGTTCAGTATTGTAGTTAGTGCATTGTTTACAAAGACCGAATTAAATTGTTCTGTATTGTAGTAAGTGCAGTGTTTACAAAGACCGAAGTAAATTGTTCAGTATTGTAGTAAGTGCATTGTTTACAAAGACCGAATTAAATTGTTCTGTATTGTAGTAAGTGCAGTGTTTACAAATACCGAATTAAATTGTTCTGTATTGTAGTAAGTGCATTGTTTACAGAGACCGAATTAAATTGTTCTGCACTGTAGTAAGTGCATTGTTTACAGAGACCGAATTAAATTGTTCTGCACTGTAGTAAGTGCAGTGTTTACAGAGACCGAATTAAATTGTTCTGCACTGTAGTAAGTGCAGTGTTTACAGAGACCGAATTAAATTGTTCTTTATTGTAGTAAGTGCAGTGTTTACAGAGACCGAATTAAATTGTTCTGTATTGTAGTAAGTGCAATGTTTACAGAGACCGAATTAAATTGTTCTGTATTGTAGTAAGTGCAATGTTTACAGAGACCGAATTAAATTGTTCAGTATTGTAGTAAGTGCATTGTTTACAGAGACCGAATTAAATTGTTCAGTATTGTAGTAAGTGCAGTGTTTACAGAGACCGAATTAAATTGTTCAGTATTGTAGTAAGTGCAGTGTTTACAGAGACCGAATTAAATTGTTCAGTATTGTAGTAAGTGCAGTGCTTACAGAGACAAAATTAAATTGTTCTGTATTGTAGTAAGTGCAGTGTTTACAGAGACCGAATTAAATTGTTCAGTATTGTAGTAAGTGCAGTGCTTACAGAGACAAAATTAAATTGTTCAGTATTGTAGTAAGTGCATTGTTTACAAAGACCCAAGTAAATTGTTCAGTATTGTAGTAAGTGCAGTGCTTACAGAGACAAGATTAAATTGTTCAGTATTGTAGTAAGTTCATTGTTTACAGAGACCGAATTAAATTGTTCAGTATTGTAGTAAGTGCAGTGCCTACAGAGAGAAAATTAATTTGTTCTGTATTGTAATAAGTGCAGTGTTTACAGAGACCAAATTAAATTGTTCAGTATTGTAGTAAGTGCAGTGCCTACAGAGAGAAAATTAATTTGTTCTGTATTGTAATAAGTGCAGTGTTTACAAAGACCGAATTAAATTGTTCTGTATTGTAGTAAGTGCAGTGTTTACAAAGACCGAATTAAATTGTTCTGTATTGTAGTAAGTGCAGTGTTTACAGAGACCGAATTAAATTGTTCTGTATTGTAGTAAGTGCAGTGTTTACAGAGACCGAATTAAATTGTTCTGTATTGTAGTAAGTGCAGTGTTTACAAAGACCGAAGTAAATTGTTCAGTATTGTAGTAAGTGCATTGTTTACAAAGACCGAAGTAAATTGTTCAGTATTGTAGTTAGTGCATTGTTTACAAAGACCGAATTAAATTGTTCTGTATTGTAGTAAGTGCAGTGTTTACAAAGACCGAAGTAAATTGTTCAGTATTGTAGTAAGTGCATTGTTTACAAAGACCGAATTAAATTGTTCTGTATTGTAGTAAGTGCAGTGTTTACAAATACCGAATTAAATTGTTCTGTATTGTAGTAAGTGCATTGTTTACAAAGACCGAATTAAATTGTTCTGTATTGTAGTAAGTGCAGTGTTTACAAAGACCGAAGTAAATTGTTCAGTATTGTAGTAAGTGCATTGTTTACAAAGACCGAAGTAAATTGTTCAGTATTGTAGTAAGTGCAGTGTTTACAGAGACCGAATTAAATTGTTCAGTATTGTAGTAAGTGCATTGTTTACAGAGACCGAATTAAATTGTTCAGTATTGTAGTAAGTGCAGTGCCTACAGAGAGAAAATTAATTTGTTCTGTATTGTAATAAGTGCAGTGTTTACAGAGACCGAATTAAATTGTTCAGTATTGTAGTAAGTGCAGTGCCTACAGAGAGAAAATTAATTTGTTATGTATTGTAATAAGTGCAGTGTTTACAAAGACAAGATTAAATTGTTCAGTATTGTAGTAAGTGCATTGTTTACAGAGACCGAATTAAATTGTCCAGTATTGTAGTAAGTGCAGTGCCTACAGAGAGAAAATTAATTTGTTCTGTATTGTAATAAGTGCAGTGTTTACAGAGACCGAATTAAATTGTTCAGTATTGTAGTAAGTGCAGTGCCTACAGAGAGAAAATTAATTTGTTATGTATTGTAATAAGTGCAGTGCTTACAAAGACAAGATTAAATTGTTCAGTATTGTAGTAAGTGCATTGTTTACAGAGACCAAATTAAATTGTTCAGTATTGTAGTAAGTGCAGTGCCTACAGAGAGAAAATTAATTTGTTCTGTATTGTAATAAGTGCAGTGTTTACAGAGACCGAATAAAATTGTTCAGTATTGTAGTAAGTGCAGTGCCTACAGAGAGAAAATTAATTTGTTATGTATTGTAATAAGTGCAGTGTTTACAGAGACCGAATTAAATTGTTCTGTATTGTAGTAATTGCAGTGTTTACAAAGACTGAATTAAATTGTTCTGTATTGTAGTAAGTGTAGTGCTTACAAAGACCGAATTAAATTGTTCAGTATTGTAGTAAGTGTAGTGTTTACAGAGACCGAATTAAATTATTCTGTATTGTAGTAAGTGCAGTGTTTACAGAGACCGAATTAAATTGTTCTGTATTGTAGTAAGTGCAGTGCATACAGAAACCAAATTAAATTGTTCTGTATTGTAGTAAGTGCAGTGTTTACAGAGACCGAATTAAATTGTTCTGTATTGTAGTAAGTGCAGTGCATACAGAAACCGAATTAAATTGTTCTGTATTGTAGTAAGTGCAGTGTTTACAGAGACCGAATTAAATTGTTCTGTATTGTAGTAAGTGCAGTGCTTACAGAGACCGAATTAAATTGTTCTGTATTGTAGTAAGTGCAGTGCATACAGAAACCGAATTAAATTGTTCTGTATTGTAGTAAGTGCAGTGTTTACAGAGACCGAATTAAATTGTTCTGTATTGTAGTAAGTGCAGTGTTTACAGAGACCGAATTAAATTGTTCTGTATTGTAGTAAGTGCAGTGCTTACAGAGACCGAATTAAATTGTTCTGTATTGTAGTAAGTGCAGTGTTTACAGAGACCGAATTAAATTGTTCTGTATTGTAGTAAGTGCGGTGCATACAGAGACCGAATTAAATTGTTCTGTACTGTAGTAAGTGCAGTGTTTACAGAGACCGAATTAAATTGTTCTGTATTGTAGTAAGTGCAGTGTTTACAGAGACCGAATTAAATTGTTCTGTATTCTAGTAAGTGCAGTGTTTACAGAGACTGAATTAAATTGTTCTGTATTGTAGTAAGTGCAGTGCATACAGAGACCGAATTAAATTGTTCTGTATTGTAGTAAGTGCATTGTTTACAGAAACCAAATTAAATTGTTCTGTATTGTAGTAAGTGCATTGTTTACAGAGACCGAATTAAATTGTTCTGTATTGTAGTAAGTGCAGTGTTTACAGAGACCGAATTAAATTGTTCTGTATTGTAGTAATTGCAGTGCATACAGAGACCGAATTAAATTGTTCTGTATTGTAGTAAGTGCATTGTTTACAGAGACCAAATTAAATTGTTCTGTATTGTAGTAAGTGCATTGTTTACAGACACCAAATTAAATTGTTCTGTATTGTAGTAAGTGCATTGTTTACAAAGACCGAATTAAATTGTTCTGTATTGTAGTAAGTGCAGTGTTTACAGAGACCGAATTAAATTGTTCTGTATTGTAGTAAGTGCATTGTTTATAGAGACCGAATTAAATTGTTCTCTATTGTAGTAAGTGCAGTGTTTACAGAAACCAAATTAAATTGTTCTGTATTGTAGTAAGTGCATTGTTTACAGAAACCAAATTAAATTGTTCTGTATTGTAGTAAGTGCATTGTTTACAGAAACCAAATGAAATTGTTCTGTATTGTAGTAAGTGCATTGTTTACAAAGATCGAATTAAATTGTTCTGTATTGTAGTAAGTGCATTGTTTACAGAGACCAAATCAAATTGTTCTGTATTGTAGTAAGTGCATTGTTTACAGAAACCAAATCAAATTGTTCTGTTTTGTAGTAAGTGCATTGTTTACAGAAACCAAATTAAATTGTTCTGTATCGTAGTAAGTGCATTGTTTACAAAGATCGAATTAAATTGTTCTGTATTGTAGTAAGTGCATTGTTTACAAAGACCGAATTAAATTGTTCTGTATCGTAGTAAGTGCAGTGTTTACAAAGATTGAATTAAATTGTTCTGTATTGTAGTAATTACAGTGCTTACGGAGACAAAATTAATTTGTTCTGTATTGTAATAAGTGGAGTGTTACAGAGACCGAATTAGATTGTTCAGTATTGTAATAAGTGCAGTCCTTACAGAGACAAAATTAATTTGTTCTGTATTGTAATAAGTGCAGTGTTTACATGGACCGAATTAGATTGTTCAGTATTGTAGTAAGTGCAGTGCCTACAGAGAGAAAATTAATTAGTTTTGTATTGTAGTAAGTTCAGTGTTTACAGAGATTGAATTGAATTGTTCTGTATTTTACTAAGTGCAGTGCTTACAGAGACAAAATTGAATCGTTCTGTACAGAGACAAAATTAAATTGTTCTGTATTGTAGTAAGTGCAGTGTTTACAAAGACTGAATTAAATTGTTCTGTATTGTAGTAAGTGCAGTGCATACAGAGACCAAATTGAATTGTTCTGTATTGTAGTAAGTGCATTGGTTACAAAGACCGAATTAAATTGTTCTGTATTGTAGTAAGTGCAGTATTTACAAAGACCGAATTATATTGTTCTGTATTGTAGTAAGTGCAGTGTTTACAAAGACTGAATTAAATTGTTCTGTATTGTAGTAAGGGCATTGTTTACAAAGACCGAATTAAATTGTTCTGTATTGTAGTAAGTGCAGTGTTTACAAAGACTGAATTAAATTGTTCTGTATTGTAGTAAGTGCAGTGCATACAGAGACCAAATTAAATTGTTCTGTATTGTAGTATGTGCATTGTTTACAAAGACCGAATTAAATTGTTCTGTATTGTAGTAAGTGCAGTGTTTACACAGACCGAATTAAATTGTTCAGTATTGTAGTAAGTGCAGTACTTACAGAGACAAAATTAAATTGTTCTGTATTGTAGTAAGTGCAGTGTTTACAGAGACCGAATTAGATTGTTCAGTATTGTAGTAAGTGCAGTGTTTAAACAAAATTATATTTTTCTGTATTGAAGTAAGTGCACTGCTTACAGACAAAAAAATTAAATTGTTCTGTATTGTAGTAAGTGCAGTGTTTACAGAGACCGAATTAAATTGTTCTGTATTGTAGTAAGTGCAGTGTTTACAGAGACCGAATTAAATTGTTCTGTATTGTAGTAAGTGCAGTGCTTACAGAAACAAAATTAAGTTGTGCTGTATTGTAGTAAGTGCAGTGTTTACATAGACCGAATTAGATTGTTCAGTATTGTAGTAAGTGCAGTGTTTAAACAAAATTATATTTTTCTGTATTGAAGTAAGTGCACTGCTTACAGACAAAAAAATTAAATTGTTCTGTATTGTAGTAAGTGCAGTGTTTACAGAGACCGAATTAAATTGTTCTGTATTGTAGTAAGTGCAGTGCTTACAGAAACAAAATTAAGTTGTGCTGTATTGTAGTAAGTGCAGTGTTTACAGAGACCGAATTAAATTATTCTGTATCGTAGTAACTGTAGTGTTTACAGAGACCGAATTAAATTGTTCTTTTTTGTAGTTAGTGCAGTGCTTACAGAAACCTATTTAAATTGTTCTGTATTGTAGTAAGTGCAGTGCTTACAGAGAAAAAAAAATGTTCTGTATTGTTGTAAGTTCAGTGTTTACATAGACCGAATTAATTGTTCTGTATTGTAGTAAGTACAGTGTTACAGAGACCGTATTTAATTGTTCTGTATTGTAGTAAGTGCAGTGGTTATAGAGACTGAATTAAATTGTTCTGTATTGTAACAAGTGCAGTGTTACACAGATCGAATTTAATTGTTCTGTATTGTATCAAGTGCAGTGGTTACTGAGACCGAATTAAATTGTTCTGTATAATAGTAACTGCATGGTGTTTACATAGACCAAATTGCAAGGGTCTGTATTCAGTGTTTACAAAGACCGAATTAAATTGTTCGATTTTTTGGTAAGTGCATAGTGTTTACAGAGTCCAAAAATAGATTAATATAGACATCAGCGTGTATGCATTATCTTAAAGAGTAAAGCAGCTACCAAGAAAAATCTAAGCTCAACTCTCATCTTTTCTTCTCACACATGCTGAATACCATTCATAATTGGGGAGCAATCTGTGCTAGTAAAATAACTTTCATACAGTAGTGATTGTCCACCATTACCTTTACTGTACAAGATGGCTGTAGTTAAATAGTCATGCTGGCGTGAGTACTTGTGCATTGGTATGTTTATGTGAGCACCGAACATTAAGCTTCCATGCAATATGAGAGGTTAATAATAGATTACCAAAATATTCAGGAAATTGCTTTGTCTTATTTAGGGGATTTTGAGCAGATTCCATTCGATAACTACAGAAATTAAGTCTTTTTTTTTGTTTTAAGATCAGTATATATTTTTGACCAGTTAATTGAAAAAGTACTTGCATATAATTGCTACACAGTATTATTATATTATATTATATTATATATGATATGATATTATATTATATTATAGTTGTAGCAAAAGAGTGGGGGAATAGAGTAGGTGGATGTAAAAGGGAGCTAATGAGGGTTGAAGAGCTAATAAAACCGTGGGTATATAGTAAATATCAAGAAAAGTTGAAAATGGCATATGACGAAGTGAAAGTAAGAGAAACTGGTAATTTAGAGGAGTGGAAGTTAGTAAAAGAAAATTTTGTTGGGATTGCAAGTGATATGTGTGGCAAGAAGTTTGTTGGAGGCAGCATGAGGAAGGGCAGTGAATGGTGGAATGAAGGAGTGAAGGTAAAAGTGGAAGAGAAAAAGAGAGCTTTTGAAGAATGGCTGCAGAGTAATAGTGTAGAGAAATATGAAAGATATATAGAGAAAAATGTGGAAGTAAAGCGCAAGGTAAGTGAGGCAAAGAGGGCAGCTGACCTTAGGTGGGGTCAGGGATTGGGTTATTCATATGAAGAGAATAAGAAGAAGTTTTGGAAAGAAGTGAAGAGAATAAGGAAGGCTGGTTCAAGAATTGAAGAGACAGTGAAAGATGGAAATGGAAGGTTGTTAAAAGGAGAGGAGGCAAAGAAAAGGTGGGCCGAGTATTTTGAAAGTTTACTGAATGTTGAGGATAATAGGGAGGCAGATATAATTGCAGTTGCAGGTGTTGAGGTGCCAGTGATGGGAGATGAGATTGAGAGAGAGATTACAAGAGAGGAAGTGAGGAGAGCACTAGATGAAACGAGAGTAGGAAAAGCATCTGGTATGGATGGTATGAGAGCTGAGATGTTGAAGGAAGGGGGTGTGACTGTACTTGAATGGTTGGTGAGATTGTTTAATATGTTTTGTGTTGTCAATGGTACCACTATACAAGGGTAAGGGAGATGTGCATGAGTGTTGTAATTCAAGGGGTATTAGTTTGTTGAGTGTAGTTGGAAAAGTGCATGGTAGAGTACTGATTAATAGGATTAAGGATAAAACAGAGAATGTAATCTTAGAAGTACAGGGTGGTTTTAGAAGAGGTAGGGGTTGTATGAATCAGATTTTTCAGTTAGGCAGATATGCGAGAAATATTTAGCAAAAGGTAAGGATGTGTATGTTGCGTTTATGATCTGGAGAAAGCGTATGATAGAGTTGATAGGGAAGCAATGTGGAATGTGATGAGGTTATATGGAGTTGATGGAAGGTTGTTGCAAGCAGTGAAAAGTTTCTACAAAGGTAGTAAAGCATGTGTTAGGATAGGAAATGAAGTGAGCGATTGGTTTCCGGTGAGAGTGGGACTGAGACAGGGATGTGTGATGTCACCATGGTTGTTTAACTTGTATGTTGATGGAGTGGTGAGAGAGGTGAATGCTCGAGTGCTTGGACGAGGATTGAAACTGGTAGACGAGAATGACCATGAATGGGAGGTAAATCAGTTGTCGTTTGCGGATGATACTGTACTGGTTGCAGACGTGGAAGAAAAGCTTGGCCGATTAGTGACAGAATTTGGAAGGGTGTGTGAGAGAAGGAAGATGAGAGTTAATGTGGGTAAGAGTAAGGTTATGAGATGTACGAGAAGGGAAGGTGGTGCGAGGTTGAATGTCATGTTGAATGGAGAGTTACTTGAGGAGGTGGATCAGTTTAAGTACTTGGGGTCTGTTGTTGCAGCAAGTGGTGGAGTGGAAGCAGATGTACGTCAGAGAGTGAATGAAGGATGCAAAGTGTTGGGGGCAGTTGAGGGAGTAGTAAAAAATAGAGGGTTGGGCGTGAATGTAAAGAGTGTTCTGTATGAGAAAGTGATTGTACCAACTGTTATGTATGGATCGGAGTTGTGGGGAATGAAAGTGACGAAGAGACAGAAATCGAATGTGTTTGAGATGAAGTGTCTAAGGAGAATGGCTGGTGTATCTTGAGTAGATAGGGTTAGGAACGAAGTAGTGAGGCTGAGAACGGATGTAAGAAATGAGTTAGCAGATAGAGTGGATATGAATGTGTTGAGGTGGTTTGGCCATGTTGAGAGAATGGAAAATGGCTGTCTGCTAAAGAAGGTGATGAATGCAAGAGTATATGGGAGAAGTACAAGAGGAAGGCCAAGGTTTGGGTGGATGGATGGAGTGAAGGAAGCTCTGGGTGATAGGAGGATAGATGTGAGAGAGGCAAGAGAGCTTGCTAGAAATAGGAATGAATGGCGAGCGATTGTGACGCAGTTCCGGTAGGCCCTGCTGCTTCCTCCGGTGCCTTGGATGACCACGGAGGTAGCAGCAGTAGGGTATTCAGCATTATGAATCTTCATCTGTGGTGGATAATGTGGGAGGGTGGGCTGTGCCACCCTAGCAGTACCAGCCGAACTCGGTTGAGTCCCTTGTCAGGCTGGGAGGAACGTAGAGAGGAGACGTCCCCTTTTTTGTTTCCTTTGTTTGATGTCGGCTACCCCCCAAAATTGGGGGAAGTGCCTTGGTATATGTATTATATTATATTATATTATGTTATATTATATTATAATTAACCTTTGTCTCTTATAGACTTTGAAATATTGGTAATTGACTTTGGCAGGAAGTCAATTAACAAGACAACATGACGTTCGATTACTATTGAGAACATTTTTGCAATATAAACATTATTATTATTATTATTATTATTATTATTATTATATTTATCCTATTCTGCGAACATTTTTTTCCTTTGCGTAATTAATTGGTAATACTTCCTGCACATGCATTTTTTTTATAAATAACAACTGGATGTATTTAGTAGTGAAGGTATTATTTCATGACCTTTTTAAAAATTCTGGAATGCGACTTCCATTATCTGTGAGCAGTTGATATTTCATTATCGTTAAATGTGAGTTTAACAATTAATTTCAACAAATATCATGACCTCCACTACTGTGTCGAATTTACAGTGATGCTGACGTATTGGATACTTTGAAATTATCTGGAATTTTTCTTTGTATCTACATTGTGTTGTATACGTGAGGTGGGATTATTATTATTATTATTATTATTATTATTGTTTTCATTATTATTTTATTATTATTGTTTTTATCATCATTATTATTATTATTATTATTATTGTTATTATTTTTATTATTATTTTTATAACCATTATTATTATTACTTCATTTGGCTCTCTTTCAACTCATTAATTTTCATACGGTTTGGAATTTTCATTGTTTTTACATAGCGGTGTATACAAGAGGTGGGATGATGTATTATTATTATTATTATTATTATTATTATTATTATTATTATTATTATTATTATTATTATTATTACTTAAAGTGGCTCCCATTCAACCAAATCCCTTTTTTCACACGGTTTGGAATTATGGTGTTTTTCAGGAATCCTTTAATGAAAGAATTTATTTAGATCATTCTTAAAACTTTTCATGGCTTTCCTAATGGCTTTTGAAATTCAAAGTCGACTCTTTTATGCTCCAGGAGGTACATAATGTTCCTTAATTCCCCCATAAACTACATAATATGGACTTCGAAAAGGCTTCGTCTTCCCCACGGTTTGAACTCCACTGGTCGATATCCCTTCACTGCTTCAGAAATTACGTTTATACGAATCTTCTCATTTTGCTTTCGCTTAATAATATGTCTCCGGAAATTTATGTTAGTGTATAAATGTAAATTCGTAGGGTTACCTAAACTTGAGATGATTTTGTTTCAAGTAAATTGTAAAATACAAACTTTTATTGAAGTGGGCATATCATGCTTGTGAATTTGCCCATTTTTGTGAAATACAACAAAAACAACATCAACAACAATGGCAACAAATTTAGCCGGTATTAGTCCACTGCAGGACAAAGTCCTCAGACATGTCAATTCATAGGTAGTAGGTTGGCCAAGGTACCAGCCACCCGTTGAGATACTACCGCTAGAGAGTTATGCGGTCTTTTGACGGGCCAGACA
>NC_090726.1:57748789-57751289 GCF_036898095.1 Palaemon carinicauda | reverse complement strand
CCTTGGGCTTTGATCATATTTATATATGGTCAGTCTCTAGGGCTAGGCTATTATCCTGGTAGTTAGGGCATTGTCACTGTCCCTTGCCTCTGCCTATTTATGTAACACCTGATAGTTTCCCATTTGTAACTCGACGAGGAAGTTTCATATATAGCCTATATTTCTTTATTTTGGCGTGTAGCGAAAAATAAATGCAAGAAACCGCGTCATCTTGTGCTAGACTCCCTCTGTTAAGGTAGGAAATTCGGGAAGGTTTAGGCGCTAGTTGAAGTATCACTTTGTCTACTTTAATTGGAATTGTCACGTGTTCCATCAGGGTGGGGGCCTTTATCTTAATGACTCTGTTTTAAAGCAATACGTAATCCTTGCGCTTTATAAACAATCTCCTGCTATATGATTTCATTTATGCTTTCAAAATAATTTGCTTATACTGTATGTAAATTATACTTTTATACACAAATGCACACACACAAACATATATATATATATATATATATATATATATATATACATATATATATATATATATATATATATATATATATATATATATATATATATATATACATACATACATACATACATACATACATACACACACATACCATCATCAGCCGTAACTAATCCACTGCAGGAAAAAGGCCCTAGACATGTCCTTCCACTCGCGTCTGTTTGTCTGGCTATGCCAGTTTATGCCAATAAATTTTATTAGTTCGTCAATCCATCGTTTTCTCTTCCTTCTCCTTTTTCTATTGCAGTCTCTAGGGATCCATTTTGTTGCACTTAATCTCCATCTATTATCTGAAATTCTCAATATATGTCCTGCCAATATCCTTTTCTTTTTCTTACATGTTAAAATATCCTCTACTTTAGTTTGCTATTTAACTTTTATAACATATTTACGACTCTGGTTTTAATTGAATATTCTTTTAATCTTTATTTATAATAAACGATATCGGCGTCAATGGTCTTCCATGTCAGGATGTCAGAGAACTTCAAATCAATCACTCAATTTGGGTATCTAAGTATTCCATATAATGGCCATTGATGTATGGAGCATTATTACTATTACCATCATGCAAGAACTTGCCATTCAATTACAATACGAATCACGGCCTTGGTACAAAGTTAGTGAAGGCATCCTCTTTGATTGGAATAAACTTGATCTTCGTGTTATACATTTAATCCTCGTGCATCTGACTGGGAACACCATGCATGTAAATCATGATTTCCGATTTTCTAATGTATAAAACAGTAGTTATAAGGTCTAATTTTCAATTCCTATGAAGTATGATTACTCTACTAATACGCCATGAAATTTCAATAAAAACAAAATTTCACATTAAAGTGCTGATTTGTCACGTAACCACTATATCTCAAAGGTCACAACCTAAGTGATTTGGGCCTTAGGTAGGTTGTGCTATCAGTGCAGCCTATGCGGTGCACTGTAGGAATTTCCTATGATCTTTACAACGGCCCTTCATCCCCTAACTGTATCCACTAATTAGCTTTTTGTTTTACCTCCGTTCCCACTTCCTTTCTTTCATCTTGATGTCCATCCTCTTTAAACTTTTCGCTGATTGGCTTCCCCGGCTCCAGCACCACATGCCCTACCTCCATAAATCATAAACAATTGTTGCCTCCTTATGTTCACATGTTTATGTTTGTGAATTAATGACAGGCTTACTGAAAAAATATATTCTTCTAATGCCTTAATTACTGTGCCTTTTGAGTTTCTTATGCCACATGTGTCCAATACTAGTTGTCAATATAGGTTATGATAGTCAATATTGGAAAGAAAATTATATAGATAGAAGATTAACTTTGTAAGCGAGAACCAGATGATAGAGGTTTCTTTTACCTTTTGATGCGATCAGGACTTTGTCAGGAGATATTTCGGGCAGAGGTTATTACTATCCTTGTTGGTATTTTTATTGTTATTAATATTATTTTTAATGTTATTCACGTCCACTTTGTAGGTAAATTGAGCATTTGGTCTCTTGATCTTTCATTTTCTCTTAATTATTTTATTTCTATTATTATCAGTTCCCAGTTATTTTATTCCTTTTATTATCAGTTCCCTGTAGGCTGCTGCAATTAATTTATAATGTTAGTGGCTAAATAATGTAATTTAGAATTAGACAAGAAGCTGAAGTTCATTAAGCATACTATTGTTCATAATACACGATTCACCATCAGTGAAATTATTTATTTGACAATGAATGCTAATCCTTTTAATTCTCACCTACAACAACAACAACAACACAACAAATGCAGCTGTTTGTAGTCCACTGCAGGACAAAGGCCTCAATGCCTTTATTCATGTGTGGCATTTGTCCAGTTTTCATCACCATGCTGGCCACTGTGGATTGGTGATGGTGGGAGACTTTATTCTGATCGCTCACAGCAAACCAACCTAGTATGGGTGGCCCTGATGAGTACAGCTTTGCTGATCATAGCAATGTACAACCCCTTTCACCCCGTTAAGGTATCCCCCATA
>NC_090726.1:57686289-57731289 GCF_036898095.1 Palaemon carinicauda | reverse complement strand
TGTGTGTGTTACTATCCTTTTCCCATTATGTCAACAGTGCCTTGTAATTAATATGCAAGTCGCTCCTAGGAATAGCCATTTACAAAGGAAAACAGAAATAAATTACTATGCATCCAATTATTGTACTTTTCTTCTCACGAAAATGTCATCATTTAAGTTTTGCGTTCACGATGATAAAAGAGACCGCTAATTTAACCGCAAATTGCCGAGGGGAGCCGATGCAATGTTTTTGAAGTAACATAAAGGAGAACCAGCTGAAAAGATCTCTTTGTCAAAACTTCGAGCTCTGAGGGAGAATCAACAGCATCTGGTGAAATGTATCGGTAAATGACTTTGCGTATGTGTGAGGAGATGATTTTGGTAGATTTGATGGAAAGAATAATGATGGGAATAACACTAAGAGAGAGAAAAAGAACAACATGGATATGAGAGCAAACTAAAGAAGAGGATATTCTAAGTAAAAGAAGTGGGCATGAACATGAGGATAACAGATAATAGGTGGACATTAAGAATAACAGAATGGGTCCCTAGAGATTGAAAAAGAAACAGGGTAAGGAAGGTAAGACGAATAATTGACAAGCTAAGAAAATTTGCTGATATAGACTTTCATAGAAAGACTGTAACTGACGGGAGTGGAAGCACATGTCTTAGGTCCTTCTTCTGCAGTAGACTACTTACGGCTGATGATGATGGCAATATATTTGTGACCCCTTTTACTTGTTTGTATAGAAAAATACTTTTACATTTATGTAAGGAGATTTCTAAGTTAAGCATGCTCTCAAAAAAAAAAAAAAAAAAAAAAAAAAAAAACTATTCCGTGAAAATAATAATTTTACTAAATCTTCATTATTGGTAGTTATCAACAAAATCGATTTTATATAAGTTAATATGTTTATCGTGATGGTAGGTCTCAGTTTAAGCAAGCACAGTATAATGCTCCAATACCTCCACCTCTTCTTTGTGTCAAGTCAGGTCACTGGTGAGAGGAAATAGGTCAAAAATTAAAGCTGGTTGAGCTACGAGTAAGGTGTGACCTACTTGCACTTCTCCAAAGGGTCAGCAATTCATCCTAAATATTTTCTCATAAAACTTATACCGAGAAAAAGGTTTGACCATCTTCTCTTGGGGTATTTTCCTCTCGTCTCCTTACACTTTCTTACTAGGCACTGTAAATAGCATTTGGGTTTCATTATATTATCGGTCTAAGTACTTTTGTTTATTTGTTTGTCGATTTTCGATGGAATAATATATTTTTTTAAACTTGCGTCAGTAATCCAAATTATCTTTCGAGACTTTCTTTTTCACGCATCCCCCTTTCACCAGTGTATGATTGTTACCTCTCTCCCCTACCTGAGGGAAGGGGAGAGCTGAGTGTGACCGGATATATATGTATGTATGTATGTATATATATATATATGTGTGTATATATATATACATATATATATATATATATATATATATATATATATATATATATATATATATTAGTATCCTACGAAATCTTCATTCGTTTTTTTAGTACGTTTGTTTATTCTATTCATCCTTGTTCGTTAATTTTCGAGGAAAAATATATATTTTTTAAACTTGCGTCAGTATATAATCTTCATTCATTTTCTAAAATACATTTGTTTATGCTGTGCACCCCAGTCCGTTTAAAAGAGAAGAAAGAAGGAAACTTCCTTCGAATATTCATTCCAAAATGACATTCCATGATTAGACTTGCTCAAAAGAAAGAGCGTCATACTGCGTTCGTGTCAGCCTTATGTGGTGCTGATGTCTTATTATAACTTTTGGTGTTGGGCTAAGGTACAATTTGGGATCGAATGCGTGCATCCATCCCCCCATTTCTTCCTTCTCTTGGAAAGCAAGTGACCTTGGTACAGCCCCGCCCCCCTTTCTCTTTTTGATGGAATTTGCCATTAACTGGAATCATTACCTTTCTGAAATTGTTTTTATACTATATATTTTTGTTACTTGAAATTGCCGTCAATAAGGGCAACAGTTACTGGTATGGTTCATATATTTTTTTTTGTTTGCTAATAAAGGGCTTTCAATCATATGCTTTTTCCTTGACTGATAAATGTTTGCTTGTCCTTTCTGCGCGTTATGATTGGGTTTTCAAAATATTTCCCCCACTTATAATAAAGAGAGAGTGTCTGGTTATATGTATTTTAACGGGTCTCGTATATTAGTTGAACAAATTTACTTTAGTTACTATCATTTGCTTAGTATACCAATTAATTATGCTTCATGTCTACCTGCCAATGCCATTTGATTTAAGTTGTTGTTAATATTTTTCAGTTATTTACTATTAGCTTCTCCGAAATTCAACTAATTATTTATATTGGATTTATTTTTTATATTTGTCTTTCAATCAACAACCTACTTACTGGTGTTTTGTACTTATGTATTTATCATTTTTAGTGATTTCAGTATTCAATGAGGTGCTTCTTAAGATATTTCGAGATCGTATGACCACCCAGTACTGTTTTACTACCCATTACAAACCAAAATTCTTCCTATTCCCACCGCTATCCCGACATTAACCCGAGCACACTAGCCACTCTGTGGCACCACAAGTGGCCGCGCAAAGTGGCGGTCCAGAGCACACTAGCCACTTTTTAGAGACACAAGTTGTAACCACATGTGGTTATGTTTTGAATACCCGGCCACATGTGGTCGCCACACCGATATTACTACATCTGATTAGCAGCCACATGTGGTCGCCAGAGGTCGATAGTGTGCTCTCAGCCAGCCACAAAACGCTGCCACAAAATGCGCTGTTTGCGGCGGGTACGAGCGACAGCTTGCCACAGTCGCGAGCCACAGACGCAAGTGTGATTGGCAAAGCTTGAAAACAGTGGGAACCTATGGGAGAAAATATCCCCGCCACAAAACGAAGCCACTTATGGCTCTACAAAGTCGCCAGTGTGCTTAGGCCCAAAGGGGTCTGTTGCCTGATGCTCCCTCTCCAATGCCCTAATTGTTATATCTAAATAGTTTAAGATTTATTGTTTAAAATTATAGAACTTTTATTTATAGATTTTCATTGGTTTTACTTTTGATATACTGTTTATTATTTTAATATAAAGCTTTTTCTTCATCATGGTTTATAAATGTTTTTAGTAGTAATATTGTCATTAAAACTATTATCACGATTTCATTTTGCATTTAAAGAAGACTTCTGGGTAATTCAATATTGTAGCTAACCTAAACCATGTTTCACGTGTTGGGGTTACTACAGGAAATATCACTCAGCATGAATTAAGTTGTTTAAAGATTTAGTTTTGACGCACACACGTCAATTTCTCGTTGTCTAAATCTTGTATGATACTTCCTTTTCCAGTTAAGTACCTCTCTCTCTCTCTCTCTCTCTCTCTCTCTCTCTCTCTCTCTCTCTCTCTCTCTCTCTCTCTCTCTCTCTCAGATATGGGGATGATTACAGAAATATGTTATGCAACCACCAAATAACAACACTGTTGGCTAAATGTAAAGCAGAAATGGGAATGTTTTTCAGACACTTTAAAACAAGAAAAGCTGAACACATGATTATGCTGTACAAAACTTATGTACGTAGTTCACTCGAATACTGCAATGTGATATAGAACCCACACTACCAAAAGGATATTGCACAAATAGAGTGTGCACAAAGGTCCTTTACTGCTAGAATAGAAGAAGTTAAGGACCTTGACTACTGGGAAAGACTGCAAATTTTAAAATTATACAGTCTAGAAAGGAGAAGAGAACGCTACATGATAATACAAGTATGGAAACAAATAGAAGGAATTACTGAAAACATCATGGAGCTAAAAATATCAGAAAGAGCAAGCCGAGGTAGATTGATAGTGCCCAAAACTATACCAGGAAAACTAAGGAAGGCACACAGGACATTAATCCAGTACGTACCAGTATCGATAATGCAGCGACTATTTAATGCGCTGCCAGCTCATCTAAGAAACATATCAGGAGTGAGCGTAAATGTGTTTAAGAATAAGCTCGATAAACACCTAAGATGCATCCAAGACTGGAAGATGCAGAATACACCGGAAGATGCATAAGCAACTCTCTGGTGGATATACGAGGTGCCTCACACTGAGGGACCTGGGGAACCCAAACATAGAATAAGGCAATAAGGTAAGGCACTCTCTCTCTCTCTCTCTCTCTCTCTCTCTCTCTCTCTCTCTCTCTCTCTCTCTCTCTCTAAAGGGTCTTTCCAGCTTCCCTTGAACAACTAGCTGCACCCACTTTTTATCTCTTTATTTACTTTGCCTCCGTTCCCATTTCCTTTTTTCCATCTGGATGTCCAACCTCATTTCAACTTACAACTATATAATGCAACTATGATGCTTTCCCTCCTAATTGTACTTCGGTGCTCAATGACCTAACAGTTCATGTATCCTTGTCGCTCAGTTGTATGTTGTTCGGCATTTCTTGTTACGTTCCCTTTCATTCTGCAGAATTGCTTTGCTACCATTTCCTTAGCCAAAATTACTTTGAGACCGTTCCATTCTGCAGAGTTGCTTTTCAACCATTTCCTTATCCAGAATTACTTTGCGACCATTTCATTCTGTAGAATTGCTTTTCTACCATCTCCTTATCTAGAATTACTTTGCGACTGTTTCATTCTGCAGAATTGCTTTGTTACTAATTCCTTATCCAGAATTACTTTTCGACCGTTTCATTCTCCAGTATTGCTTTGTTACCATTTCCTTATCCAGAGTTACTTTGCGACCTTTTCATTCTCTAGAATTACTTTTCGACCGTTTTATCCTCAAGAATTACTTTGTGGCCGTTATATTCTCCATAATTACTTTACGACCGTTTTATTCTCCAGAATTTCTTTGCGACCGTTTTATTCTCCAGAATTACTTAACGACCGTTTTATTCTCCAGAAGTTGTCTGCGATTATAACATTCTCTGGAATTCGATTTTTATTGTTTCACTGTCCGTAATTCATTTGCTCCTTTTTCACTCCAGAAATACTTAGCTGCGGTTTCATTCCTCAGAACTCCTTCGCCACCGTTTAATTCCTTTGCTACAATTTCATTCTGCGGAATTTCTTTGATAGCGTTTCATTCTCAAGATTTCCTTTGCAACCGTTACATTCCCCGAATATTTTTGCTACTGTTTTATTCGCCAGGATTCCTTTTCTACCGTTACTTTTTGCTTCTGCCGTTTTATTCTGAACAATTCCTTTACAACCGTTACATTTTCCGAAACTTCTGAAACACGAGTGAATCTAAACGGGATTATTTCGATATAGGCGTAATGAATCTCATTCCTTTTGGTTGCAGGCTTACCACAAGAAAGTCTTTTCTATTAGTTTGCAGAAAGGCATTCGTTTCAGCAAATATTTAGCAACTATGCACTAAACTAGTGTACGTGACCCTTCAAAAAATACTGCTAAATGAACAATAGATGTGCACACACATGCATACATACACGGATTCAATACCTCCTACCCCCTTGCCCTTTCCTAACAACCGCTCGGGTTACCCCCTCTCACCGGTGTATGACTACTTCCTCTCCTTCTACTCGTGGGACGGGGATAGAAAGTCGTCTTGCGATTGGCAATGCTGCTCAGCGTGACAGGAAATACATTATATATACTGGAATATATATATATATATATATATATATATATATATATATATATATATATGTGTGTGTGTGTGTGTACCTGTATATATATATATATATATATATATATATATATATATTTATATATATATATATATATATATATATATATATATATATATATATATATATACTCTGTTTATAGCAGGACATTTGCTCTTTATTATACAGGGAGATGCTTGTACTGAAACATGTCTATTCATTTTATATAAGTTACCCAAAGACATTGCTTCTTAATTGTTGATTGTCACAAAATAGATTACCTATATAGGTATTCCCCCAAAAATACATGCGTCAAAATTAAATTTAACAAGGCATGTTTCTAATGATCGCATTCAGAACATATATTCTTAGTAAGGTATTATTCCGCTTAGATTAATCTCCTTGGGAGAGAGCCATTACGTCCCAACATGCATTTGCTGTGACCCCTACCTTCGGAATTAGTTGCCTTATAGCAATCCATTCCGTTGAAACGCTTTGTAATTTTGGGATTGTTTTAGCGCTGCACTTAACTACAGTCTATGATTATAGTCTACGTTAAAGTGGATGTTCAAGTTCGTGATATCAGGCCATCAGTTTGGGTATTTTGAAGATCTCTGTTACCGTGTAGAAGTATATTCATGAGTATTCAGTTTTTAAGAGAAATCGTACATATAAATGTATTATCATGATTATTCAATATTTGAAAGAAATCTTAAGTAAACTATCATAATTATTCTATTTTAAGAGAAATCTTACTTAAAAAGTCATGATTATTCAATATTTAAGAGAAGTCTTATTTTAAAAGTCATAATTATTCAACATTTAAGCGAAATATTAACTAAAAAGTCATAACGAGAAATGCACTCTGAGAGTGCAGACCTCCGCCACAGCAGCTTATTTCCCGACATCAGCCTGCCTTTCCCAGAATCAGTTTAGACCGTAGGAGTATTTGAAGTCTGCGTGACAACCATGTACGCACTTTGGGTTGAAGTTAGGGTTAATTCGGTCGACCTTTAGCTCGACCTTGACCTTTACCTTTGACCTAGGACTTTCAAAATTGATTCGCTTCCAGGTCTCAACATGAAAATTAAACCCTGGAAGCTTTACTACTCTATGAGTAAAATTGGGGCCAGGAAGGTGTTCACAATCAGACAAACAGACAAACATTGACGAAAACACAACCTCCTCCCTACTTCGTTGGCTGAGATGATTATTCAATTTCTGAAGACTAATCTTACTTAAGAAGTCAAAATTATTCAATATTCAAGAGAAATTTTACCCAAAAAGTCATAATTATCAAATGTTAAAGAGAAATCTTACTTTAAGTCACAATTCAATATTTAAGAGAAATCTTACATAAAAAGTCATAATTATTCAATTTTAAGAGAAACCTTACATAAAACGTCATAATTATGCCTTATCAAGAAAAAACTCACCTAAAAAGTCATAATTACTCCAAAGTAAGAGAAATCTTATCTAAAAAGTCATAATTATTCCAAAGTAAGAGAAATCTTACCTAAAAAGTCATAATTATTCCATTTTAAAACAAGTCTTACTTGCAAGTTATAATCATCTATTTCATAGAGGAACCTTACGAAAAAAAAGTCTAGTTATCACATTTTAAGGGAAATCTTATAAAAAAAGTCATAATTATCCAATTTTAAAGAAAAATCTTACAAAAAACCCCAATTTTATTGAATTTTAATTTGCGACGAACCAATATGCTACTTTCGTCTTCCTTTCCCTTTTTTTTTTTTTTTTTTTTTTTTTTTTTTTTTTTTTTAAGCAAAGCTTCCTTCGAGCTGGAATTGGATGTGCAATTTACCTTTAAAGTTATTTTGGATAACCTATGTATACAATATATCATCACTTGATTTCATACCCATTAAGAACCATTATTTTCATGAAGGGTAAAATACGCAAAAATTTATTGCATTATATCCACCTGTACAGTGATTGATTACTGGCCATCTTAGGTTATAACTTTTAGATCAGCTTTATCGATAAGTTTTTCTCTTTGAAAATCTAATATCGTTTTAGATAAACTAATTTAGCACAGCATTTTCACGTAAGTCTGAAAATTAACTAAATTTGTGCAAACTGGGAATTGTATTTGTATATATATATATATATATATATATATATATATATATATATATATATATAAGTACATATATATGTGTATATATATATATATATATATATATATACGCACACATATATATATATATATATATATATACATACGTACATATATATATACATATATATATATATATATATATAAAGAACAAAACAAACTAATAATGGTTGAAACCTTTGAAGCAGACTCGAACGAACGCAATGACAAAGAATCCTTGCAGCCCGAGACAAGTTTGTGATATCAATAATGATAATAGGGAAAACATTTGGCAGCGTCCAGCGGCGAAGGCTTGTGTGTGGTTGCAGCAAGCAGCTTTCATATGAGATAGCTGGAATTAACGACTGGTGTTAGATCTGTATCTCGTAGAAGACAGGAGGTTTAAGTTTGCTATAAGTGCAGGAATTGCTGATGCTGATTACGAAGTACAGTGATAGAGCAGACGCCCTTTGTACAGTTGAAGTAAAAGCTAGCCTCCGCTGAGCAGTAACCCTTGCAACAAAATTAAAGGTACTCACCCTTGAGCAGTAACCCTAGTAACAAAATTAAAGCTATCCTCCCTTGAGCAGTAACCCTGACATTAGAATTGAAAACTAGCCTTCCTTGAGCAGTACCCCTGGTAACAGAATTAAAGCTATCCTTCCTTGAGCATTAACCCCGGTAACAAAATTAAAGCTATCCTCCCTTGAGCAGTTACCTTGGCAACAGAATCAAAACTATCCTTCCTTGCAGTAACCCTGGTAACAAAATTAAAGCTATCCTCCCTTGAGGAGTAACCCTGGTAATAGCATTGAAAAACTAGCCTCCTTTGAGCAGGAACCCTGGTGACATAATTAAAATGTAGCCCCCCCCCCATTAGGTAGTAACCCTTGCAACAGAATTAAAGTTAGCCTTCCTTGAGCAGTAACCCTGGTAACAGAATTAAAGCTATCCTCCTGAGCAGTAACCCTGGTAACAGAAATAAATGCTAGCCTCCATTGAGCAGTAACCCTGGTAACAGATTTAAAGCTATCCTCCCTTGAGCTGTAATCCTGGTAACAGAATTAAAAGATAGCCTCCCTTGAGCAGTAACCCTGGTAACAGATTTAGTACTATCCTCCCTTGAGCAGTAACTATGGTAACAGAATTAAAGCTATCCTTCCTTGAGGAGTAACCCTGGTAACATAATTAAAAGATAGCCTCCCTTGAGCAGTAACCCTGGTAACAGAAATAAAGCTATCCTTCCTTGAGCAGTAACCCCGGGAACAAAATTAAAGCTATCCTCTCTTGAGCAGTAACCTTGGCAACAGAATTAAAACTATCCTTCCTTGCAGTAACCCTGGTAACAAAATTAAAGCTATCCTCCCGTGAGGAGTAACCATGGTAACTTAATTAAGAGATAGCCTCCCTTGAGTAGTAACCTTGGTAATATAATTAAAAACTAGCCTCCCTTGAGCAGTAACCCTGGTAACAGAAATAAAGCTATCCTTCCTTGAGCAGTAACCCCGGTAACAAAATTAAAGCTATCCTCCCTTGAGGAGTAACCCTGGTAATAGAATTGAAAAACTAGCCTCCCTCGAGCAGGAACCCTGGTGACAGTATTAGAATGTAGCCCCCCCCCCCCCCCCCTTGAGTAGTAACCCTTGCAACAGAATTAAAGTTAGCCTTCCTTGAGCAGTAACCCTGGTAACAGAATTAAAGCTATCCTCCTGAGCAGTAACCTTGGTAATAGATTTATAACTATCCTCCCTTGAGCAGCAACTATGGTAACAGAATTAAAGCTATCCTCCTGAGCAGTAACCCTGGTAACAGAAATAAATGCTAGCCTCCATTGAGCAGTAACCCTGGTAACAGATTTAAAGCTATCCTCCCTTGAGCTGTAACACTGGTAACAGAATTAAAAAGATAGCCTCTCTTGAGCAGTAACCCTGGTAACAGATTTAGAACTATCCTCCCTTGAGCAGTAACTATGGTAACATAATTAAAGTTATCCTTCCTTGAGCAGTAACCCTGGTAACAGAATTTAAAGATAGCCTCCCTTGAGCAGTAACACTGGTAACAGAATTAAAAAGATAGCCTCCCTTGAGCAGTAACACTGGTAACAGAATTAAAAAGATAGCCTCTCTTGAGCAGTAACCCTGGTAACAGATTTAGAACTATCCTCCCATGAGCAGTAACTATGGTAACAGAATTAAAGCTATCCTTCCTGGAGCAGTAACCTTGGTAACAGAATTAAAAGATAGCCTCCCTTGAGCAGTAACCCTGGTAACAGATTTAGAACTATCCTCCCATGAGCAGTAACTATGGTAACAGAATTAAAGCTATCTTCCTGAGCAGTAACCCTGGTAACAGAAATAAAAGCTAGCCTCCATTGAGCAGTAACCCTGGTAACAGAATTAAAAGATAGCCTCCCTTGAGCTGTAATCCTGGTAACAGAATTAAAAGATAGCCTCTCTTGAGCAGTAACCCTGGTAACAGATTTAGAACTATCCTCCCTTGAGCAGTAACTATGGTAACAGAATTAAAGTTATCCTTCCTTGAGCAGTAACCCTGGTAACAGAATTTATTGATAGCCTCCCTTGAGCAGTAACCCTGGTAACAGGTTTAGAACTATCCTCCCTTGAGCAGTAACTATGGTAACAGAATCAAAGCTATCCTGCCTTGAGCAGTAACCCTGGTAACAGAAATAAAAGCTAGCCTCCATTGAGCAGTAACCCTGGTAACAGAATTAAAAGATAGCCTCCCTTGAGCAGTAACCCTGGTAACAGGTTTAGAACTATCCTCCCTTGAGCAGTAACTATGGTAACAGAATTAAAGCTATCCTTCCTTGAGCAGTAACCCTGGTAACAGAATCAAAGCTATCCTGCCTTGAGCAGTAACCCTGGTAACAGAAATAAAAGCTAGCCTCCATTGAGCAATAACCTGGTAACAGAATTAAAAGATAGCCTCCCTTGAGCAGTAACCCTGGTAACAGGTTTAGAACTATCCTCCCTTGAGCAGTAACTATGGTAACAGAATTAAAGCTATCCTTCCTTGAGCTGTAACCCTGGTAACAGAATTAAAAGGTAGCTCCCCTTTAGCAATAATCCTGATAACCGAATTAGAAGGTACCTCCCTTGAGCAGTAACACTGGTAACAGAATCAAAGGTATCCTTCGTTGAGCAGTAACATTGGTAACAGAATTAAAAGGTAGCCTCCCTTGAGCAGTAACCCTGATAACAGAGTTAAAAGCTAAGCTCCCTTAAGCAGTAACCGTGGTAACAGAATTAAAAGCTAGTATCCCTTGAGCAGTAACCTTGGCAACTTAATTAAAAGCTAGCCTCTCTTGAACAGTAACCTTGCTAAAAAAAATTAACAGGTAGCCTCCCTGGAGCAGTAACCCTGGTAACAAAATTAAAAGATATTTTCCCTAGAGCAGTAACACTGGTAACATAATTAAAACCTAGCGTGTCTTGAGCAGTAACCCTGGTAACAGAATTAAAAGCTAGCATTGCTTGAACCGTAACCCTGGTAACAGCAGAAATTAAGATGTAATAAAAAAAATGAGCTCTTTGACGGCCACATTGCCATAAGAAATGGCATCTTGCGAAATCCCACTGCCCAGGGGTGTTTTGAGGAAGGAGCACTTAGTTAGCTAGCTTTCATCTGCGATTAATAGCATCAGTAGCAGAAGTAGCAGCAGAAGAGAACAGAAGACGGGGAGGGGAAAATGGGAGGGGGAAAGGCATGGAAGGGGGTCGCCGAGCCCCTTGCTCGCTGGTACCCCATGTGATCGATACCACTGCGGAATCGCGTTGCTCCAGCATACACCCCTCCCAACATCCTACCTCTCCCCCCCAATCTCTCTCTCTCTCTCTCTCTCTCTCTCTCTCTCTCTCTCTCTCTCTCTCTCTCTACCCCTTCCTGTCATACGTTGGCCCCTTCTCTCCTTTTCCCCTTCCTTTTTTAGGTCGTGTCTTGTGGTAGTAGAGTAGGGGTAGGGGGTATAACCCCTATCTGTCTTAGGACCAGTTGGATCCTTTAGGGTCCCTAAGAACTTTGGTTCTCCTCCGGTACTTTTGTTCGAGTTCTTTTATGGCGGTATCTTTGGGTAACGTTTTTTTTTAATATCCAAAAAAAAAAAAAAAAAAAGGCTTTTCGTCGTTCCCGTCCCTTTTCACGTTTATGCGAGAGCTCTGTCGGTCGAGGGTAATCTCTTATCAGAATGCATTCCGGCGGGGATTGTTGTGGGCATTATGCACACGACGAGATTTAAGGTGTATTCATTTGCATCAGTGACCCTTCTTATTCTCTTCTTCTTTTCAACTTGTTTTAATACTTTTAGTTATCAAGGTTCATTTGATGTATTTCATTTATGCACTGATAGCTATTTTATATGTATTAAAAATCATCATTATTTTTATATCCGACACGTCAGAAGAATAGATATTACGTATATTTTATCTATATATTTTCAAGTAGTTTTTTATTACGGAAAATAGTTTTCCTGCCCATCCACACTTTGGAATAAAATATGTCAAAGCAAATGAAGACGCTTGAAATCTAACATGTCTAAAATATAGAGAATTGTTTAGCTAAAAATCAAGAACTTTATCTAAATAAGGTTAAGGGGAAAGCAATTATTTTAGGAAATATATCGCGCTCATGAAAATTATAGCATCTTATGTTGGCCATGACTGCACCATCTCTCTCTCTCTCTCTCTCTCTCTCTCTCTCTCTCTCTCTCTCTCTCTCTCTCTCTCTCTCTCTCACCCCTATACTCCTCTTTCTGTACCTCCTCTCTGCACTCAGGGTTTCCGTAGGATAACAGGTATAGTGACGATAAAGCTTTATATATGAACTCGTGCGTGTGAAATGTAAAAGCTTACATACATATAGAGCATATTGCATATGTCGTTCATGAGTTTGTTTCCGTTTAAATATACAGTATGTAATTTACACATATACAGTGTATGCTATATATAAATCATATATATATATATATATATATATATATATATATATATAATTTATATATATATATATGAGTGTGTGTGTGCGTGTGTAAATGACAAACTTATGAACATGTGTAATATATATATGTACTTGTGTATGTGAATTGTAAAATCTTACAAACGTAAATATTACATATGCCGTTCATGGCTTTGTACTCATTTAAGTATTTGTAATACACACACACACACACACACACACACTATATATATATATATATATATATATATATATATATATATATATATATATACACGTATGTATCATCAATAGGAAAGTAACTAATACTAATTATCAACTCTCCTAATACCCTATAAAGATAATTGTAAACATGAAGTCAAGATTATCTATTCATTTCCCAGTGCTCAAGATCGGCCCCACTATATTCAAAGGACGGACACTAATAATTAATACTAATCAAATCATACAAAGGTTCAAATTCAAATTCCGTATGGCATTAAGGAATTATTACTGGATTCAGTATCGACTGCTTTAAGATTGCGAATAACTCCAGGTATGTATGTGCAATCACGTACCCTTTTTAATTTGTTGCAATTTGGCCCTCTGGATGCACCTTTCGTGGAATTCCTTGAATTTGAACTGATTTTTAAGCAAATTCGACTGATTTTTACGAAAAGTCGACTGATTATTACACAAAGTCGACTGATTTTTTCCCAGTGTCTACTGATTTTTACGCAATGTCGACTGGATTTAAGTAACGCCGTCCGATTATTACGCAAAATCGACTGATATTTAAGCAAAGTCGACTGATTTTTACGTATAGTCGGCAGATTTTTAAGCAAAGTCGTACAATTTTTAAGCAAAGGCTACTGATTTTTAAACAAATTCGACTGCTATTTAAGCAATGCCTGCTGGTTTTTACTCATAGTCGCCTAATTTTTAAGCAAAGTCGTACGATTTTTAAGGAAAGGCGACTAAATTTTAAACAAACTCGACTGCTATTTAAGCAATGCCGACTGGTTTTTACTCATAGTCGCCTAATTTTTAAGCAAATCGTACGATTTTTACGCAAAGTTAACAGATTTTTACGCAAAGTCAACTGATTATTAAGCAAAGTCAACTGATTTTGAAACAAAATCGACTGATTTTTATGCTTTGCTGACTGATTTTTACTCATAATCGCCTGATTTTTAGGGAAAATCGTGAATGATTACAGAATGATAATGTTTTTATCCCTTTAAATAAAGTTAGTTTACAAGGTATTCAAAAATAAAGCTGGGGGAATTACAAAGCATGAAAGTTGATGCGCCCGAAATTTCAAAAGAAAAAAAAGGCAAGGTTATATATTTTAAATCTCACAGATCCACATTATTGGATTATGGGGTCTTAGATGTTTGCACACATAAAGTATGCATACAATATATGTATGTGTATATATATATATATATATATATATATATATATATATATATATATATATAATATATATATATCAATATATATATATCAATATATATATATATATATATATATATATATATATATATATATATATATATATATATATATATATATATATATATATATATATATATAAGCGTCTATCACCCATTACAGACGCACAATAGTTTTCGGGATCTGTGTTTGAGCACTAAATATCCTGTTGATGTTCGCATCGCTATATTCGGACAACCGTTGATATATATATATATATATATATATGTGTGTGTGTGTGTGTGTGTGTGTGTATGTATGTATGTATGTATGTATGTATGGATGGATGAATGGATGTATGTGATGGGCTCTATGGTTGCCTGAAGATGTAAGGTTCCTCTGAGCTTCAACGCGACGAGTATTTTCTCCTCTTTTATCAATTTTATCCCTATTCCTTTCTGATATCTGAGTGGAATAATATATCCTTTGATCCTTGGGCCTAACCCGCATCCTGCATCATCCCAATTGTGTTTACGTTCCGAATCATCCATAGTTGTTTTGTGCATCAGGACATTTCGTTGGGGTCTGCAGACTTCTTGCCATTGTCATTTTGGTTAATGCTGCCTGTTTATATCTCTAGTTGAGGCTCTTAATGCGGATATCGATACAGAACAAAATAATTGTTTTCCACTCTCTCTCTCTCTCTCTCTCTCTCTCTCTCTCTCTCTCTCTCTCTCTCTTATTCTTCTTCTTTATCTCCCCTCTCTGTATGTATTAATATCCAGTATACATATTTGTGTGCGTGTGTATATGTATGTGTTTATACGTATAAATTCTTGGCATTTCTGGAAGTAGAAGAGAAGTGTTGATGAGGAATGTGAATAAAAGAAAATTGGCTGGAATTGCTGAGATGACCCGTAAGTTGTAAAAGAACTGAATGGATAAATAATGTGGAGTTGAGTTGTGGTGGCAAATATGAAGAAAAGAAGTCATAGAGTGACGTTGATAGATGTAATGAAACTTGTAAGGAAGTATGTGCTTAAGATTAGTGACTGGCGCAGTTCGTGTGAAGGCTTCGACGGACTGTTGAACCCTGTGTGTAAGTGTATGCAGAGGCAAATAAAAGGGGAGGTTTTAGCATGAAAATTGCGTTGACATTGAGTTTATTTTTCTCCGTTGAGATATAAATAGACACGAAAATGATAACTAAATGGGTAGGGGTGATTTTATTTCAGAAAAGACTATTTTTTTTTATTTTTGTATAGTTACCTTTTACAGCTTGATTTTGTTTCTCTTTTTATACAGTATTTTATAAAATTCACTGAAAATTGTGTGATTCATGATTTTTTTATCAATTGATAATACTTTAATGAATAGTATGTCACTATGTTTTATCGAATATTATTTTACGTTGAGTATTTATTTCATGATAAAATGGTTTTCAATTTTATCTAAGTTTCTTGTGAAAAACCTGTTATATATTTATCCTTGTTGTATTAGCCTCTTATATTTAACGTATTTATTTCTTAATATACATTAGATTTATAAATTATATTTTGGGGCTTGTAATATGTATATATTTTAATTACATCCATGTGTTCTGTTTGCCTAAAACACTTGAATTGCGAGACAATTTTATTTTTCTCTAAACTTCTGTATTCCCCCTAAGTATTAAAATTTATTTTTTTCTGTTTACCATTCCCCATTTTTGTAATTTATTTGACTGTATCACAAACAGAACATTTTGTTTCCTATATGTCGTTTTAAGAAAGTTTCCTTCATTTGCTGTCAGACTTATTCTATTTTTTAACATAAAACTTTGTAAGATTTTAAAATTAAGTATCTTACTCTTTTTCTGAAAATTGCAAATCCATTACAGAGAAACAAGATTTATATTTTATATAAAATTAAGTTATAATGCCTTAATTATCTTCATTTTTAAACCTTCAAAATCCTTCTGTTATTTCATCAAGTGACGTTCATAAAGGTCAAAAGGATTTTGTTGTATTAGAGAAAATACTATTTCGCTTTGAGAAGAATGTAATTCATTTTCTTCACGTGGTTATATAACAATGTATATTTTCTTGCATGCAAATAAATATTAGTTTACTTTTCTACTATAAATTGAAGATTTCCGCATCTATTTCTTTGTAAGCAAGGCTTTAGGATAAAAAAAAATCGGTTTCCACCTTTGTATTTATATTCCCTTGTCTTTAAAAAAAAAATGTATAAAGAGAACAAAAATGTATAAAGAAAAAAATGCATAAAGAATTCATAATGCGATTAGAAATGATCTGATTCTTTTTCATGTGACACGCTTAGAGATATAATTTTTTTTATTTTCTTCGAAAAGGTACTAATGCCTTTATATATATATATATATATATATATATATATATATATATATATATATATATATATATATATATATATATATACTGTATATATATCCAGCAGGTGGAAAATAAAAGAAGATATCCCCATATTATTTATTTGGTCTGGCTTTACTTTTTTATAGTTTTAGATCAATGTATAATCCAGTGAGAGAAGTAATTTTCCTCCCCACCTCTCGCCACTAGCCCTCTTACCACCCTAATTCCCCCCCTTCTCCCCCTCCCCCCGTAGTCTGCCTCCTTATTCTTTGTTTATATTAGCGAAGGTCTGAAGGAATTAGGTCAATAACACTTTCATTTTTGCAAACAGAAGAAAACCTTTTTCGTTTGTTATTTATCGGCGTTTTTTATTTTTATTTTTCTTTTCAATTTGTTGATTTTATGAAAGCATTGTTTTACATGTAGATATACAGTGCAATAGCTTCTATTTTAACTTTTATTGTTTTTAATTATTTTTAGTAATAAATAGAAGGTTAGAATTGGATCAAATGTAATATAAAGTAGAATAAGTTAGTTGTCTGTAAAATGAATGTACTTGTAATTGATGTTATTTTACTATGTAAGGGTGATATACTTTTAATCTTAGTATTTAAGGTAATGGAAAACGATTACAAAATCTTTAAAGTTGCCCCGATAAAGGGTACGAGACTTATTGGGTATATTAAATACAAAAGAAAATAATTTCTGGTGTTACGCTCTCTTTAGAAACGAAAAAAAAAACACATATTACAATAATATTAGTACTTGATTATGTTAAAAAAAATTAAATGAAAAGAAATGGAGTGTAAAGGTATATTAATAATATTAAAAGTTAATACCAAAGTCACTTGTGTGTCGGTGAAAATATTTTATTTCTGGACTATAAAAACAACTTACAAGAAGCATCTGGAAGCATTTGAAATGTGGATATGGAAGAGGATGCGGAAAATAAGTTGGAGAGACCACAAGACAAATGAAGAAGTACTAAGAATAGGTGGAGAAGAGAGAACCATAATTACAACAGTAAAGAGAAGGCAGAGAAACTGGATAAGACACATTTTAAGAGGAGATGGCTTACTGAAGGTAAATTTGAAGGAAAAAGTCCCAGAGGACGGAAAAGGAAGCCAATGCTAGATGACCTAAAGGGAGGGAGAAGGCACCAAGAGCTAAAAGGGGTTGGCATAAATAGAGAATTATTGAGGGTGACTAATCCATGAAAGGACCTGACTTAAGGCATAACTCTATAGTAGTAGTAGTAGTAGTAGTAGTAGTAGTAGTAGTGTATATTGTGTAAACTGTCGTCTATTGCGTGTAGAATTAGTACAATGATGATTATGCTAATATTTAAAGTTCATAGAACTCTCCCATATGCTGTAAGGCTTATTGATTTAGTATACTCAAAATTAATCCGAAGATAACCTCATACACAAACACTGGCAACCCCCCCCCCCACCCCCCGCCAACAACAAAAAAAAAAAAGTAATGAAAGGTTACCTTTGACATATTTCTTGTATTCATGTATAAATTTGACAGGTAATTCTTACCAGATGTAAAGTTTTGAAAGTCTTCTTATTTACTTATATTTCAAGTTTCTCAGTAATAAAGTTTTATATATAAGACTTCCTTTGGTTTATAATAGTCTTGAGACTGAAACGAGTAATTATATTTAAGTTTTGTTTTTAATGCAAACCACAATTAATCATTGCAAATGGATTCTAATAACATCTAGCGGAAGTATTTATTGATTCATATAGAATGTTATTAGGTCCTTTGACTGGCCAGACAGTACTACATTGGATCCCTCTCTCTGGTTACGGCTCATTTTATCTTTGCCTACACATACACCGAATAGCCTGGCCTATTCTTTCCACATTCTCCTCTGACCTCGCACACCTGACAACACTTGGAATACCAAACATTTTCTTTGCACTAGCGGTTAACCACCGCAATGTAATTGTTCAGTGACTACTTTCCTCTTGGTAAGGGTAGAAGAGACTCTTTTAGATATGGTAAGCAGGTCTTCTAGAAGGACACTCTAAAATCAAACCATTGTTTTCTAGTCTTGGGTAGTGTCATAGCCTGTGTACCATGGCCTTCCACTGTCTTGGATTAGTTCTCTTGCTTGAGGGTACATTCGAGCACGCTATTCTATCTTATTTCTCTTCCTCTTGTTTGTTTTGAAATTTTTATAATTTATATATAAAAGATCTAATTTAATGTTGTTACTGTTCCTAAAATGTTTTATATTGATTATTATCTACTACTTATCTTGTAGCTTATTTATTTCCTTTTCTCACTGGGCTATTTTCCCCGTTTGAGCTCTTTGGCTTATAGCATCTTGCTATTCCAACTAGGTTGTAGCTTGGCTTGTATTAATAATAATAATAATAATAATAATAATAATAATGATTATTATTATTATTATTATTATTATTATTATTGTTGTTGTTGTTGTTGTTGTTGTTGTTGTTGAAAGGTGTTCATATTTTTTGTCTTAATGTTAGGTACGAAAATGTATGGATCAGGCCAACATGTAATTAGGTGTACATCTTATTGGCATATCTGTAATTGGCCGAGATTAAAGACGGTGAAATTATACATTTTAAAGAAATTTCAGCATTTACCAATCATCTGTTTCATATTACTGTACTTGAACATTAGGCGATCAAAATTTTTAACGTAACCATTTTGAGGTCAGTTATTAATTTTATGAAGGCCTTTAATGTGTACCGTGTCGTAGATTTTAAGAAAAAACTTGGGCAATATTAAATATTAAACATAAAATGTTAATAGTCAAGGAACACCATTCCTGAGACTTAGCCAAATTTTATATTTTTTGTATGATTTTGTTTTATGAAATCTTCTGTAACTGAATGGTCTATTGGAAACGTTCCTGCCTGGTGATCTGCCGGTCTAGGATTCGAGTCCCTATCAGGCTCGATAGTTTCTTGTAGTGTGTACAACCTTAACTATCTTTGTGAGTTAAGAATGGGATTTTGGGGGAGCCTATAGGTCTACCTACTGAGTAATCAGCAGCTATTGCCTGGCCCTCCCTGGTCCTAGCTTTGATGGAGAGGGGCTTAGGATATGGTCAGTCTCTAGGACTTAGTCACTGTACCTTATCTCTGCCATTCATGTGCGAACTTTAAACCTTAGCAGTGCATGACACCAAGCCGGTTTTTTATCATTAAATCATAAAGTAGTCGAGTGGATTTTTCTTTTATTAGAGTATAGCCATGGAGTGTTAGACGTCGCTTATATGACAGTGTGTCTATTGGCTCGAAAATTAGTATACTCTATTATTAGATTGAAATAATGTTTGTCTTGAGAACGAATGGTGAAAACGGCATCTTATATTTTTTAAAGAACTTCAATATGAATATCTATTTAAATATCTAGGTGTTTGTAACAGGTTAGAAAATATTCTTAACCATGTACTTTCACTAACGAAGAGAGAGAGAGAGAGAGAGAGAGAGAGAGAGAGAGAGAGAGAGAGAGAGAGAGAGAGAGAGAGAGATTCGTCTTTATTATCATTCCCTCTCTTTTCCCCCTCTCTTGTCTATCTTTCTCTGTTTCCATTTGGCAGGGGGAAGTCAAATGCATTTAATGCAGTCCACGTGATGAGCAGGGCTTTGCAAATTTCTTATCTAAGTCGGCCCCGGATTGATTCGTTGTTGACGTCTCCCTGAGCTTTCTCCTTGCCCCCCCCCCCCCCCCCCCCCCCCCGCCCATTCATTTTCATCTTTAGGGACGTTTTTTTCATTCATTTATATCCCCTGGCGGGTTTAGCACTTCCCAGGAAAAGGTTAAGAGAAGTGTTGACTTTCGTAAAAGCGTTTCTGACAGCTTCCCACAGGATGGCAAACCCCGGCCAGATGGAGTGATGGTCTTTTCGTTTATTTAGTCTTTTCTTTTGGGGAAATAGTTAATTCGTATAAGATTTGTCTGTCATAAATGAAACTGTGTTCCATTTAATAGTTAATACTAGTGTACGCGACCCGTCAAAAATAACGGCTAACTATTTATATAGATATGTAAGCACACGCTACATCCCCCATTCTCTCACCAGGGTATGACTAGTCCCTCCCCCCCCCCCCTTAACCGAGGGACGGGGAGAGCTGAGCGCTTGGAGGAATAATGGGAGCGTGATCGGAAATACATACAAAAACACACACAAATACACACATATATATTATATATAGGCCTATATATATATATATATATATACATATATATATATATATATATATATGTATATATATAAATATATATATATAAATATATATATATATATATATATATATAGAGAGAGAGAGAGAGAGAGAGAGAGAGAGAGAGAGAGAGAGAGACCTGCTATTTGTTATATAGGGGAGATGAATTGTCTTTCATAAATGGTAGTGTGTTCCATTACTTTATTACGAGTATGCAGTGTAAAGGGTCGTAAATTCCTTTTTTATAAACATCCACTTCTTTGTTAAATTAATTTTTCTAGCTTTACAATGAGAAAATAGCAGATGATTATGGCATAAATTTAGCATAAATAGGTTTCTTTGATAATAATTGATTTTGAATAACCTATAGGAATGACTGTTTTAGGCTTTCATGGTAATTATGAAATCCACGAACAATTAGAATTTTATACATCTTGTAATAAAAAAGCGATTCAGTTATTTTGTGAGAATGAATGCGAGGACAAAAGTATTAGTATGGACTAATATATCGGGAAACGTCAGAGCAAAATTCTCTACGTGGGCGGAGCTATTCTGAGGGCGTGATATGAAGACTCTATTCTGTCATATGTTAATGATAGAATAATAATTTTTTTTTTTTTCATATTTCAGTGATAGGGACCTGGTAGAGATGAAATTTATCCTATTGAAATATCCATTCATGGTAATAACTAGTGTAGATGATATTTGGAAAAATGCTTAAAAAGGCAAAAAGGATAGAAGTGAATGGGCACTTAAAAAACCCTTTACTTTTTCACAATATTATTCAAAGTTGAATGAATTAACTGAAAAGAAAATATTTTATGAAATTACTCTGGTGAAAGGGATGTCATGATAGCTTTGGTGTCAGGATATAAAATGATACATTTTGTTAGGGATACGGATACGATATTCGGATATCGGATGCCAAGTAGGAAATGCTTTCACTACCTCTTCAGATTGAAATTACACTTGATCGTTGAATATATTTTGATAGAAAAATGTGGATTCCACGAAAGTTATATTTAATAAAAATTGTATGGGAAAGTACCAATAAAGTTGGATAAAATGAAGATCGCTTTAGCTCAAAGAATGTAGGGTTTTTCTGCTGAACACAGTCGGAAAATTATCGAAAAATTCCGAAATCGTATCATGGAAAGAATACATTTTGTGGATGTGCGGGAATAGAAATTATGGTAATCAGCTGGCTGTAAATTTTATATGAATGAAGGGAGGGATAATACAGGATGTATAGTTAAAATTTATATAAAATACTGAATACATTTCTATGTGATATTAGGATAACTTTAAAACTTTTTTTTTCTAATATTCGGGATAGTGCTTTGCACTAATGAACCTCTCAAATATCCCAGACACAGCACAGTGATGTACAATCAAGAACAATTCGAAAACAAAGTAAAAGGCAAGTGCTGCATTAGAAAAACTGCCTTTTTTTCTATGGTGACTTTATCCTAATCATTTCAAATCTTAATACATTGGAGTGCGGACTATGTCACCAATGAATAAATGTAGATCACACATTAAGTGAATCTTGGAGGCATTTAATTCCGTCGTAAAAAAGCCTGGGACGTAAAATATTTGTGAATGGGGATTAGTGTTAGTAAATGCATAGAGTGAAAAGGTCAAAAAGAAAAGATGAATTCATCTCTAGAAGTATCTCAAATGACATTAAGGTGGGAAAGATGAATTATGATAATAATAATAAAAATAATAATAATAATAATAATAATAATAATATATATATATATATATTTTTTTTTTAATCACAGTCTTTCCTCACTAAATGTGCTGTTTTCAAGTACCACACTCTTTTATTATTATTATTATTATTATTATTATTATTATTATTATTATTATTATTATTATTATTATTGCTGTTGTTGTTGTTGTTGTTATTTAAGTACAGATGAATTGAGTCATAATTCTATGCATTAATTATTCTTCTCGAAGCTCTGTTCTTCATCGAGGTGTTAAGACAAACATATAAAAGTGAAAGAAGCTGGGCAGCTAAGTAGAAGCCTAAAAGGAAGTTAGGAAACGTAAATGTCTAAAGAAATTTAAATAATAAAGAAAACAGGAATGAATAAACAACCAAGACACTAGTTAATCTTCGAGCAGAAATTCTTAGAAGATTCTCGAATGTAGAGATTAATCTCGAGCTAAAGACTTTCCTTGCGGACGAGTGGGCAATCCTTTAACCACTTGCAAGAAAGGGAATGCCGGGATTCTTAGAAACCTTGGTCATAATTTTCAACAGGAATGTTAATTCCGCTTCATATATTAGGCCCGTGAGGTAAGCATGTATTACGGTGTCTTTTCTCTCTCTCTCTCTCTCTCTCTCTCTCTCTCTCTCTCTCTCTCTCTCTCTCTCTCTCTCTCTCTCTAGATATGAGAGTTGATATTTTTAAATGTTATGTAACCACCTTAGATTTTTGTATGAAATCCACTTTTTAGAATGATCTCCCCTATAAAGAACAAAACAAGAATGCATATATATATATATATATATATATATATATATATATATATATATATATATATATATACATACATATATATACTCGTATATATATTAAAATTCCGGTCTCGCTCAGTGCCATTGTCAGACGTGGTTTCTCCCCGTCCTTCGGGTAAGGAAGAGAGAGAGAGAGAGAGAGAGAGAGAGAGAGAGAGAGAGAGAGAGAGAATAGTCATACCCTGGGGAGAGGGGTTACGTGTGTGTACATATCTATCACAATATTTAGCCGTCATTTTATGACGAGTCGTGTATACTGTTAAAGATTTAAATGCTGAAAAAAAAAATTTAGAAAGATCATGATAAATGTTGTTTTTAAAGAAAATTATTTTTTTTTCAGTTCCACCCAACATTCATTTAAACTCAATTAATTTAGTTCCTCATAAAAGTCAATGTAAGCGCGGAAACAACTCGAGAAATGTTGCTGCAAAATTTATGTTCCGTTTGAGAAACGTTCAGACTTTTTTTTGAGAAAGAAGGAAGGAGAAAAATCCGTGGGGGGGGGGGTGGTGTTGAGAGTAGGGTGTGGGGGGAGGGGAGGAAGAGAGGTAAGGTGGGGTGGTGGGCAGTAAGAGTTGGAGGGAAAGGGTTCCATCTGAAATTTCTTGCATCGTAAAATTTTTCCCGAGTTCATAAATTTGGCGCTTGCCGTGTGAATGCGAGTTCAGTGAAGAAGAAATAAGAAAAGTAAATCAGTCAGAGGAAAAAAGGTGTTTTTAGTATTCTTGGAGTTCCTTTGGATAGGTCACCTATGAGTCGTAGTGCAGTCAGTGCACATCGCACTGTGCACTGTATGTATTATGAAGTTTACAGCATCCCTCTAGGCTCCAGCCCCTACCGTTTTGCCTTCTACTTTACATCTTGCGGTCCAAACTATCTCAACTTTTGCTTAATAGGGCAATTGCGAGGATATCCCCCAGTTGCACCTAAGAACTGAATGGCCTCCTAGGATACAGTGCTTAAATACAATTCAATCCTTGATTTGTGTTCTGATGTTTTTCCTTTAGGAGAGAATTCCGAAATATGTTTCCGGGTTCTTCAATCATCTTCGTGATAATACATAACGAAGTAAGACATTTATTTCTCGCTCTTTATCATGATATTCCAACCAAAACAATCTTGAAATTCATATATAAACTATCGCGGTTGGAATGACAAACTAAGTGTAGGATGTTATATAATATATTCTACTTTTTTATTGTGGGTGAGCCAAGTTGATGTATAAGTAATGGTCATGTTTATCTCGTTGTATAATAAAATGTATTACTAATTCAATTTTGTTATCTTGATTTTATTCATCCTCACCAGTTTGTGATATGAAATACACAATGCCCTAGATTCATTCAAACCTTACAATAATAAATTAACACAAAATTAAAACTATAAGCAATTTCTGGATAAGAAACAACCAATTGAGTCATTCTTGCCCCGGAATACAATTCCCACTCGGCGTAAATTTAGCAAAGCAAATAGGGACAGATTTACAGCAGCCATAACACCTAACGTTATCTGCCAGAGGCGAGATTTTAAGGCCCATAATAGTACATCACTGTAATGCTTGAGACGTCCTTTCGACCCTTAATTGCCATTCATAATCGCAGGAGTCATTGCGCATGAGATACGTACGTTTTAAGGTTGGGTCAGAAGGATACGTTCTCTGAGGGCGTTCATTTCGAACAAAGGGATGGCGATTTCCTTCCTTATCCCCTCCAACCCTACTACTACCGTGCCTTCATTTCCTAACCCCCTCCCTTTTCCCCATCCCTTGCCCCCCGCCCCCTGAATCCCCCGAAATGATGGCAAGAGCATTAAATACTGAAATGCTGGCGCCCACATGCCGTCGGAATAGTTGCGGAAGGCGACAGTCAAGACTTTAGTAAGCGTTTAGATCATGAGCCTCTCTCTGCTCCTTCATAATGCAGGATGTCCCCGGGAAGGTTTTAGCTCTGTAAACCTTAGATGCTCTATTCAGCAACGGCAAAGGCTAATGACTTGATGTAGATTAGGGGAATTTACATATATAAGGGATATCACCACAGGCGTTGTTGTCATATTTTCGTCATGTATGCAATGTTTTTTGGGGGGGGCAGGATCGAAGGTTAATGATGATCTACCCTATATAATCAAGAGCAATTGTGTACATATATATATATATATATATATATATATATATATATATATATATATATATATACTGTAAATATATGTGTATATATATATGTATATGTATATATATATATATATATATATATATATATATATATATATATATATATCTTGTGACGCTTAGGCATTACCAAGCTTATGACTATTTAGTTTCTCCCCGTCCATCGGATAAGGTGGAGAAGTAGCCATACCCTGGTGAAAGGGAGTGGGGTACTCCGATAGGTACACTTGGAAACTGCAATCTCTCACAAATTGCCGAAACTGCCGTATTGTAATTAGGAAAGGCGGAGTGGATGGCATGGGTTGAATCTGTGTGAGCATATAATTTTTGGCGGGTTGCGTACACTAGTTTAGAATAGTGTACCTTTGTTTAAATAGGTACTTTAGTTTAGGATATGAAGCCACAAAGTCCTTTGTTTTCCGGATTTTTTTTTCCGGGTACGCTCATTACTCCAAGCATTGGATCCGAGCAGGAAATATCTGGAATCTATAGCTTTTCCAGCGGGATTCGAACGCTCGGTTTTTAGACGATGTCGCAGCGCCAAGAAGAAAGAGATGCAAATCTTATTTCACTTCATACATGCGCGTTTGACCCATTCAGTTTTAGGATTTTGAAATCGGCAGACCCCATTCAATTTTATGATTTCGAAAGGGCAGACTCATTCAATTTTAGAATTTGAAAGGGACAGACCCACTCAATTTTAGAATTTTGGAAGGGGCAGATCCATTCAATTTTATGATTTCGAAAGGGCAGCCTCATTCAATTTTAGGAATTGAAAGGGACAGACCCACTCAATTTTAGAATTTTGGAAGGGCAGACCCATTCAATTTTATAATTTTGAAAGTGGTAGACCCATTAAATTTTAGAATTTTTGAAAGGGACAGACCCATTCAGTTTTAGAATTTTGAAATCGGCAGACCCCATTCAATTTTATGATTTCGAAAGGGCAGACCGATTCAATTTTAGAATTTTGAAAGGGGCAGATCCATTCAATTTTATGATTTGAAAGGGACAGACCCACTCAATTTTAGAATTTTGGAAGGGCAGACCCATTCAATTTTATAATTTTGAAAGGGGGCAGACCCATTCAATTTTAGAATTTTTGAAAGGGACAGACCTATTCAATTTTAGAATTTTGAAATGGACAGACCTCATTCAATTTTATAATTTTGAAAGGGGTAGACCCATTCAATTTTAGAATTTTGAAAGGGGTAGACCCATTCCCTTCTAGAATTTTGAAAGTGGAAGACCCATTCAATTTTAGAATTTTGAAAGGGGCAGACCCATTCAGTTTTAGGATTTTGAAAGGGCAGACTCATTCAGTTTTATAATATTGAAAGGGTAGATCCAATCAATTTTTGGATTTGAAAGGGGCAGACCTATTAAAGTTTAGGATTTTGAAAGGGCAGATCCAATCCTTTTTAGGATTTTGAACGGGGCTGACCCAATCAGTTTTAGACTTTTGAAAGGGGCAGATCCAATCACTCTAGAATTTTGAAAAGGGCAGACCCATTAAATTTTAGAATTTTGAAAGGGCAGACCCATTCAATTTTAGAATTTTGAAAGGGCAGACCCATTCAATTTTAGAATTTCTGAAGGAGCAGACCCATTCAGTTTTAGGATTTGGAAAGGGGCAAACCCATTTAATTTTAGAATTTTGAAAGGGACAAGCCCTTTCAATTTTAAGGTTTTGGAAAGGGCCTATTACATCTCTAATAAAAGGCATCTAAATTAGACGGATAAATTTATGTATGAGATAAACAACTGCGTTGCAAGCAAATTGCAATATATTGCCATTTTGCATTCTTAATCTTGATTGAAAGGCCTAAATTCTGAATTATGCCCAGCTCGGAATAGATTTGTGTTCTCCATCGCGGCACCCTGGGTTACGGCCTTCTCAATTTATTATCACTTTCGAAGATAAGTTTCTTTCTTTGTTTCTTTGTTTGTTTCCCATGTTAATACAATGTGTTGGGTAATAAGCGTGTTCAAGGTAATGAAAAATACTTGTATCTAATGAATATCAATCTTTTTACAGCTCTAACAATAGTTAATTATATTTAGGATAATTACATTTTATCGTTATTATTATTATTATTTTTTTTTTTTTTTTTGAGGCTATTAAAATTCTTCATAAAAACAGTTTGCAAAGAACACCAACATGTCCAATAACCTTCAGCAAAGTTGAAAGATCATAAGCATTAAAAAGCTTTGGGGACACAAAATAGAAATAATACTGTATATATGAAAACGGCAACCAAACTTAAAAGAAAAGAAATGAAAATATGAATGAATGAAGAGCTACCAAGAAATGAATAAGCAAGACGAATTCACCAATCCCATAAATATGACGCTGTGGAGTAGCTCTCTCTCTCTCTCTCTCTCTCTCTCTCTCTCTCTCTCTCTCTCTCTCTCTCTCTCTCTCTCTAACTTACGACTTAACCTGTGTGAAAGAGATTGGTCCCCGGTTTTACACAGCAGGCACCGAAGTGACTTGGTTACACCTCGCCAGAATAAGAATTGGGAAACCTTAGTATTTTATTAGCTGTGTTTCCTCTTTATCTAAATATACGTGGGCGCAGTCATAACTACACGTACCAGAATGTTGTTTGCAAAAACACTAGTTTGTTTATTCTGATTGAAACTATAGGTTATATATATATATATATATATATATATATATATATATATATATATATATATATATATATATATATATATATATATATATATATATGTATATATATTCTGTCATATTTTTTTGGGTCGCGAAATATAATCAAGGGGAAACTGCACGTCTAATAACCACAGAATGAGTTCAACTAATAATGTCTTATTCACTTTTCGTTTCTGGTCTGCTTAACGGAGTCTACTCTACATCTACATTCCATAGAATATTTCTATAATTTCTATTAGCAAATTGAAATAGTTTCAAACCCTTAGATATCTCAACGTTCTAATTATTAGCATCAAATAATGATACGACATGGGCGTCACCGTATGGTTTACTCTCTCTCTCTCTCTCTCTCTCTCTCTCTCTCTCTCTCTCCTCTCTCTCTCTCTCTCTCTCTCTCTCTCTCTCCTGCAAAAAGATATTCATGGATTTTTACGAAACTTTCACCAATATTTGGGCATCTGGAGTGGCGAGAAGAATTCAGACTTTGGTAGATATAGGAATGCCACTCCTGGGGAGAAAGGTCCTTCTGCGTAGATAGGAATGCCACTCCTGGGGTGAAAGGTCCTTCTGCGCGTTGATCGCTCACCCCGGAAGGAGGGTTGCACATCTCCAAATTCTTTAGAGGCGAAGGCAAATGTTGTTTTCATTTGGGATTATTATTTATTATTATCTCCGGTGAAAACGTATGTTTTGAAGATAATTTATTTTGAAAAGCAGATTTACGCAAAAGGTTGTCTCGATTTAAATGAAAAATTTACTAAGAGTTGTTCTTAAAACTTGGAATAAGTAATTATATAAGAGTTCTATGTTTTCAAATGCAATTTGTATGGGGCCAACAATTTAGGTTTAGAAATCTGTTTAAGTAATGGCTCTTAAAAGGGTTTGCAATGACTAGGACTGTTGTGCACGTATCCGTATAGACTCCCGACTGGACTGGGGTTCGAGACCCGCTTAAGTTCGATAGTTTCTTGTGGTGTCTGCAATCTCACCATCCTTATTAGCTAAGGAATGGGGTTTGGGGGAGCTTATCAGTCTACCTAATGAGTCATGAGCAGCCATTGCCTGACCCTTCCTGGTTCTAGCTTGGGCGCTGGTCATTTTTATATACTACCAGTTTCTAGAGCATTGTCCTGCTAACTAGGGTATTGTTCGTGTCCCTTGTCTCTGCTATTCATGAGTGGACTTTAAAACCTTAAACCTTTATATCCGTATAGACCTCCCGGGTTGGGAGACTCAATAAGCTAACGGTATTCTTTGGCATTACTACAGATAATATGTACATTTAGACCAATGTAAAATAAACTGTTGCAGAATGGATTGATTTATTACTGTTTTCATTATTTTTGTTATTGCTGTAAAGGACTTGCAATGCCGTGACTAAGGTTTTATGTTTGAAATATACACAAAAACAGTAATTGTAGTATTGAGAATTATCAGCGCAAAGACTTCCGAACAGCTGTACGATGTTCCTCACCAATGTTTACGCCAAAGAATATAAAAAGATGTAAATACTGATAGGAGTCTTTATAATGTTTTCTAAAAATATCCTTCTTCTTCTTCTTCTTCTTCTTCTTCTTCTTCTTCTTCTTCTTCTTCTTCTTCTTATTATTATTATTATTATTATTATTATTCAATGCTTGGATAGGAGCAAATCTGAAAATTATACAGATTTGATGAACCTGTTAGGAAGTGTGCATTTCGTTTTCTTGTTGTCCACTGTTGCTAGTCAAGAAAATGTTAGTATTCAAGAAAATAAATTAGTTATATTAAGAACGTATTTTGGTTATGAATAATGGTAGCCATATTATCCACATATTGGCCGTCGTTCTCATAAGAGCGCTTCTATTCATGATCACCCTCATGTGCAGTGAGTTCTGTATGCATCTTGCATGAGATTATTACATAATTCATATCATGCATTGCATTCAGATCTTCCCAGACTGTTTCATGCTGTACGTAGTTCTAGATATGCAGTTAATTCTGATAGTCATGCCATCTTCGTCATAAGACACAACACTACACAATTCTAGAAGTTTTATTCCATCTCTGACCAGGTTGTGGAATAATCTTCCTAATCAGGCAGTTGAATCGTTGAAACTTCGGTAGTTCAAACTTTTTATACTTTTCTGTTGAACAAGTTTAGATGTCTCGTTTTACAGTTTGTATATGACTGATCTATTTTAACGTTGTTACTGAACTTGAAATATATATTTTTCATTCACTACTTGTATATATAGTTTATTGGGCAATCTCTTATTTTTTTCCTCCATTAGGCCACTATCCCTGTTGGAGCCCTTGGGCTTGTCGCATTATGCTTGTACAACCAGGAATGTATCTTGGTTAATAATAATAATAATGATAATAATAATAAATAATTGATAATACTAATAATAATTAATGATAATAATTATAATAAATAATAATAATAGTAATAATGATAATAATAATGATAAAAATAATAATCCAAATTTGAACACCTTAATTTTATGGTCTAGATTTTATACTTTATTTTCATTTAGCGCAAATTTTAGAGCCACCCCTGTTGAAAAGCAAATGAGTCTTTCGGTGATTTAACTTTTAGAGACTTGTAAAACGATAATGAGTTTCTTATGGTAATTAGAATAGAGTACAACAAGACTCGACCAAAAGCCTTTAACTTTTGAAGTCATTTTCCGAGAGATGCTGGCTAAAGTACATGAAGATTTCTAATTTTCTTGAACCCAAAAGTTTCTTAAATCATCTGTCAGTTGAAAGAACAAAAGAACTGAATGGAACTTCATCATCTCCCATTTTAACTTCATGTACTGTCCATCTCCGAATACTTTTTCTACTTGATAGATATTTTTCCGCCATATTTCTTATAATGACAATTCATTCTCAATCATTTCTTTTCTTCTATCTTGCTCTCCAAGTTCTTTAACTATTACCTCATAGTATACTATGGGGGCTGAATGGCCTCACAGGCCCCAGCTCACGGGTGTACATCCCAAATTCATAAATCAAATCCGATCCCAATTCCCTAGCTTCAGCGTCTCGATGGGTTATTTAATAATCAAATCAGTCATGATAATCACGCAATCTTGATAATTGATCTCCACTGTATAATAAAGAACAAGCGTTTGGCTACACACACATACATACACACACACACACACACACACACACACACACACATATATATATATATATATATATATATATATATATATATATATATATATTATACTTCCATCACGCTCAAATGCATTGTCAGACGTATAACTACTCGGTCTTTCCCCATCCCTCGGTTAAGAGGGAGTGGGGCAGTCATACCCTGGTGAGAGGGTGTTGCTAGTGTGCATATCTATCTAAATATTTAGCCGTCATATTTGACGGGTCGCTTGCACCAATTATATAAGATTCTTATTGAAAGACTCTTACGTTTCGAATATATAGTTTTCGTTACTGCTGGACGATCGTTCGACTCTCCAAGTGATTGACATTTCGTATGCGTTAATTATGCATTGGTGTTGAGTTTTAATGAATACAGCATTCATTGTCGTGTCCAATGAATAATCGATTCTTCGTTTGTTTTTCTTCTCTTACCTGATTTTCATACCTATTTAACTATTTACTTGATCTCCTACCCGGAAACATTCACCATTTGTCACACTATCTTTTTTCCTGAGAGAGAAATTTTTCCACCATTTTTATGTCACAATTAATTCTTTAGTATTGACGGAATTACTCGGTGATTCGAAGGAAAATGGTGACAGACGTTATTACTACATTTACAGTAAGAGTTCAAAAGAGTTCAAAATTAAAATTGCTGCTTAATTACTTTGGCTAAGTTCGTGACGGAATAACCCTTTTTTTTTCTATTCCAACTCATAAAACGGCAACATAATTGTTAATTAGTTAGGTCTTCATGCTACACAGATTTTTCAGAATAGAATTATTGCGCTTCATAACTGCCGTTCTTTCTACAACATAGTTCGCTATTTAAGAAAAGTGTTTATTTTTAAGTAATCTCCCCTATATAATAAATAGCAATTGTCTGGTTATATATATATATATATATATATATATATATATATATATATATATATACATATATATATATATACATATATATATATATATACATATATATATATATATATATATGTATATATATATATATATATATATATATATATATAGGCTCACGCACACATACACACACATATACATATATATATATATATATATATATATATATATATATATATATATATATATATATATATATATATATACTCCGAAAGAAACCAAAGAAAATTATTCACTGACGAAGGATTATTTAAGCAACTTATATTTTGTTAATGAGATATCAAGGAGATGTATTATTTTTGTGTTTAATCTCTTTCAGAGCACTGGGTTTCAGGACAACTATTACTCACAACAATGGGGATTATTATTATTATTATTATTATTATTATTATTATTATTATTATTATTATTATTATTATTATTATTGTGTTGTTTTTGGGAGAGTATTTTTAAAGTGGTTGACTCGAAAATGATTGTAAATCATTTATAGTATATTTCCCGTTCATTATTCACGTGGATATCAAATTACACCACTTGAGAGAGAGAGAGAGAGAGAGAGAGAGAGAGAGAGAGAGAGAGAGAGAGAGAGAGAGAGAGATTTTAATCTTATATGAATGTTAGCAGGTGCACTAAGCCGTGAAATTTACAATTGTCCTTAATTCAGTACAAATGGAGCATCGCTTGCTCTGGAATGTGGATGCAAGTCTTTCTACTTGAATCAACAATTTACTTTTGGTCATTTGGCCCGGCGATTAAATACTTCATCCAATTCTGCTTCTTGCTTTGTTCCATAGCAACCTAAATTGTCTGTTATAGGTTCTTTAGTGATAGGAACTTTTAGTCCTATAATAATTTTGGCTTTCATTGCCACAGCAACATCTGGCGACTAATGGCATCGATTTCTTTAACAGGTGCCAGTTGCTTCTTGAAGTTTTGGAGATGTTTTTACTTGGATTTTGTTTCTTTCTTTCTTTGTGGTAAATAATTTTCCAATGTTTGCGTGCAGTTAGTAACACGAACATACTAACATATATATATATATATATATATATATATATATATATATATATATATATATATATATATATATATATATATACATTTATACATACATATATATACACATACATACACATACATACATAAACAAAGCTTATCTATACTATTACCTTCAGCTAACCGGACATATGACTTGAAGAGATATCCACCTTTGTCAGATGATTTATTCGCAAACGTGAAATCTTCCGTTGTCTTCACTATCGAACTTCTACAAATACCTTGGAAAGCAACTTTGGTGCTGCTCTCCCCGTTGTGTCAGCGTATGCTTTCCTGGTATCGTTTTTCCTTTAAAAGTTTTGTCACTTTATGATGAATATAATTCAGAAAATACCTTTTATATATAAATATCTCTTAAAGTCGTTTTTTATGGGAAGTTGTTATACAGCTTCCTCCATTTATTTGAGTTTTTGAATACGTTTTTATGTGGTTTTGAATAAGTTACAACAGGAGCAGATTGAAAGAATAACCAAAGGATTGTATTATGGATTTCCCTTTAATATTTTCCATCCAATGTTATATTCACGCCTCTGGAATTCAAGTTCATTTAATTACAGGCTAAGTGATGAATATGAAATCACACGTATTTACCAAAAAGGTCTTCGAAGATGAAATTGTTCTAAGCTAATCATGGTACAGTTGGTTTCTCGAATTTCAGTACATATTTTGTAAAGCTATAAAAATAACTGGCAATACTGGCAAAATTCAGTGAAACCTTTCGTTAATAAAGTAATAATATTATTGTATTTATCTTTTCATTGTAGTATACTTTGCCTTTAGAGAAACATTGTTATTTGATAGAAAGTATTCATCCAATTGATAAGAGTTCTTAATTGTCATAAAGTGATGCCACCTCCTGGATAGGGGACTTTTGAGATGTGCTTTTATGCATGCCGCTGTGTGTGTGACGAAATTCATGAAGCCAACTGTACATACCAGTGATTATATTATATTTGAAGTTTAGGCATTATGAGAAATTCATAAATCACAAAAATTTTTAAAGAATTAATAAAGTTTAGAGAACAAGAAATTCATGAACCACAAAGAATTTTTAGAAGTAAGAGAAGTTCGGGAATGACAAAGTAGTTGAAAGAATAAATGAAGTTCAAGAACCCAAAGAATTTTAGAGAATAAGGGTAGTTCAAGAATCACAATGAATTTTAGAGAATCATAACTTCATAAGGAATCACAAAAAAAGTTGAGAAAATAAGAGAAGTTCAAAGGTCGTAAAAGTCTAGAAAATAATTGAAGTTCAGAGGGAGGTGGATAAAGATTTTAGAGACGAGAATTTCAAGTTTTAGTAGGTGGACGTTCATGGAAGAAAGGGAAATTTTGATTGTATGAGTAAGTTCAAGGATGAGACATCTTAGGCACAGATATCTGAAATTCTAATAATTTTTCAAATGATGATTCATTGCTTTAAACCTGTTTTATATTATTATACTCATATTCTAACTTGTATATATGAGGAGCTCTCTGAGTGGGCATTCCTTAACGGGTTGAAAGGGTTTGTCTATCGCCATGATCAGTAAAGCTTTACCAGTCAGGGACACTCATACTATGTTGGTTTGCTGTGAGTGACCAGGCTAAAGTCTCAAACATTCACCAATCCGCAGTGACCAGCGTGGTAAGGAAAACTGGTCAAACCCCAAACATGAATAAGGACATGGCTGAGGCTATTGCCTGTAGTGGACTAGGAACGCCTGCATTTGTTGTTGTTGTTGTTGTTGTTGTTGTTTTTGTTGTGCATAGAAGGATTGTATATTTTCCGGTGTCTTATAACGGACTATTAAATAAAGTAAAATCTCACTTGTACTTGCAGAGGTTAGTCTTCGATCATCGGTTTAACTTGACTCATTGTGAGATTTTTCCACATTACCGTAACTTTTTTTTTTCTTTTTTTTCTTTTGGAAATTTCTCTGAAATTTTCTCTCTAGAGTGGTCTTTTCATAAGGCTACCGAAAACGTCTGTAAAACCTCCTTGTCAGATTTGCTCACGAATGTTATTTTTACGGTGCTATAATCACAACTTTTCAAAAACTTTTCGTTTTCACAAAGCTTGAAGGAAAAACTGTTTCAAAGCTGCTTGTCGTTTTTCCATGACTTCGCATACTCTCTCGAAACTTTTAAAACAGAATTTCTAAAGACTATCAACAGTGTCTGGTTTTCGTATGTGAAGTATCGAACGCGTTCTCGCATAATGTATTTTTCAAAAATATTCATAAGATTTTCAGATAAACACTCGTTAGTTGTTTGGAAATTATTTGTTAATTCAGAAGATGCTACATGTACCAAAACGTACACTGTTAAAGTTAACCGTAATTTTAATCGAAAATTCTTCTAAAAAATATACTGTTCTCAGTCGTATATTAGTAAAATACAGGCGACCGTTTACTTACTTTGCTATTATCTTTTACGGATTGGTGACCGTAATATCACTCTTTTACAACAATATATCCGTTTCTAAAACGGTAAATGCCAGGCAACAATAATTCCAGGATTTTTACCGTTTTTTATGGCAAATTTTGAACAGTGTATTTTGATTTTATCAAATTTATTTTCATAGAAATTTCCAGAGCATGTTTAATTATATGCTACCGATTTTATACAAAATATCAAATAGAATCTAATGCATTTATTAGTTAAGGATATAAATATTTATCGTGAATTATTTTTTCATTCCTTAAAAACAATTTTGACTGCTTCATGTTGGTTTTTCATTGAAGCCCGTCATTGTTTATAGCCTTGAGCACTACTCTTGAAACTGTGGTTTATCCAAAGACCACCAGGAGGTTTCCACAAAAGTCCATTTATCCGAATATGTTGCAAAATTTCATTAAATTTTCTGCTTCAGGATTTTCAAATGAATGCCATTATGCACTACCTGATATGGGGTTCAAATTGAACAATGCACCCAGGTACACATCCTATAATTTCAGCTTGGTTTGAACTTAGTTGTTCACAAGTTCGAATCAGTTCACAAATATGTTCCTGAAATTTTCAAACAAATATATTTCTTTGCCCTTCTCAGAATTCTAGTGCTGCTGATTTTCATTACCCAAAACTGTAGGTATATATGTATGTGTATATATATATATATATGTGTGTGTGTGTGTGTATATATATATGTATATATATATATATATATATATTTATATATATATATGTACACATTTATATATATGAATGTATATATATATATATATATATATATATATATATATATATATATATATATATATATATATATATATATATATCTCCATTACTTTCTTCAATAATATTCAGATGCTTTATTAGCCTGTCAGTCACCCCTTTGATTAGTATTCGGCGTGGGTGGAAGGGTGGCCGGTGCGCGGATGGGATAGGCATACCCTCATCATCGACGTATAATTAATCCCTCAATTATTTTTAGACCTGTTCATTTTTCCTATTGGAATCAAATAGAAATCGGAAACCGATAATGAACTTTTCCCTCTTTTCTTTTAGGTGACAGATTTTCCATTTCGTTTGCTTTCCTTTTTCTCATTTTTTTTTCGATCTTGTTTTCCCAGTCAAATATTAACATACTAATGAATTATTACTAAAGACTGGGAGGCCGGTATTTTTTTAATTAATTTTTTTTTTTTGGCATAGTTTTTGAGTAATACTCGTAGATCTATGTCAGTTTGTGTTTATGTTTACTTATAAGTTTACTCATGTCCAGCATCAGTTATTTTCGATTTTGCAGCTCTAATTTACAGTGAATGGATAAGTTATTTAATATAACTTTATAAATGCAAGCAAGGCAAGTGACGCTATGGAAAGTAATAAATGATACTATTTTTTCCGTGTTTTTTTTATTTTTTATTTATTAAAGTCATCCTATCGCATTTATAGAGGATAATAATAATAATAATAATAATAATAATAATAATTTTATTATTAATATTAATAATCTAAGCAATAAAATAATTTAAATAATAACTTATTCCACAGTATTTTTTTGTTTTTGTTTGAAAAGACATATTCACTGTCGTCTGCACACTCGTATGCTATACGTACATTTCCCCAATTCTAATAACGAACGAGGAATCTACTAGATTGTCCTTTTTTTTCATCAGCGACTTCTGATTTTCGGATGTTTTTCAAGAGAGACTTTTATTTCTAGATTAAAACCCAGTGAAAGAATTTCTTTGAAAAGAGAGGAAAAAATGAAATATTTTGATGTTTCATTTCCCCGAAATCAAAAGGGAAAAAATCGTACTATATAGAAATGTTTTGATTTTGCTTTTGATTGAAAAAGTTTTTACCTTAGCCTGAAATATTGGGTTCCTATTATTTTGCAAATGTGTGGATGTAAAGGAACTGTAAGCAAATGTTGTGATTTAATGTATCCAGTTTGTTCACTCAAAATTATGGTCTGTGTGTCTTGTTTGTTCATTCTAAATTCTGAGGTTTATATATCTTATTTGTTCATTTTAAATTCTGAGGTTTATACAGCATTTTTGTTCACAAAATTCTGAGGTTTATGTGTCCTGTTTGTACACAAATTCTGAGGTTTATGCAACAATTTTGTTCACAAAATTTTGAGGTTTATGTGTCCTGTTTGTATACTCTAAATTTTGTTGTTTATGTATCCTGCTGGTTCATTCTAAATTCTGAACTTGCTGTATCCTGTTAATTCACTTAAAATTTTGATGCTTATATATCCTGTTTGTTCACTCTAATTTCCGATCTGTATGCATCCTGTTTGTTCATTCAACATTCTGATGTCTATGTATCCTGTTTGTTCACAAAATCCTAAGGTTTTTGTATCCCATTTGTTCAGTCTTAATTCTGAAGTTTAAGTATCCTATATGTTTCTAAATTCTAAGGTTTTTGTATCCTGTTTGTTCACTTTTCTGTATCTTAATTGTTCACTAAACTCTGCGAGGCTCATGTATCTTGTTTGTTCACTAAATTCTGAGGTTTATGTATCCTGTTTGTTCACTTTTTTGTACCTTATTTGTTCACTAAATTCTGAAGTTTATGTATCCTGTTTGTTCAATCTAAATTCTGAGGTTTATGTATCCTGTTTGTTCACTGTTCTGTATCTTGTTTGTTCACTAAACTCTGAGGCTTATGTATCCTGTTTGTTTACTCTAAATTCTGAGGTTTATGTATCCTGTTTGTTCACTTTTCTGTATCTTAATTGTTCACTAAACTCTGAGAGGCTCATGTATCTTGTTTGTTCACTCTAAATTCTGAGGTTTATGTATCCTATTTGTTCACTTTTCTGTATCTTATTTGTCCACTAAATTCTGAAATTTATGTATTCTGTTTGTTCACCCTAAATTCTGAGGTTTATGTATCCTGTTTGTTCACCCTAAATTCTGAGGTTTTTGTATCCTGTTTGTTCACCCTAAATTCTGAGGTTTTTGTATCCTGTTTGTTCACCCTAAATTCTGAGGTTTATGTATCCGGTTTGTTCACCCTAAATTCTGAGGTTCTTGTATCCTGTTTGTTCACCCTAAATTCTGAGGTTTTTGTATCCTGTTTGTTCACCCTAAATTCTGAGGTTTTTGTATCCTGTTTGTTCACCGTAAATTCTGAGGTTTATGTATCCTGTTTGTTCACCCTAAATTCTGAGGTTTATGTATCCTGTTTGTTCACCCTAAATTCTGAGGTTTATGTATCCTGTTTGTTCACCGTAAATTCTGAGGTTTATGTATCCTGTTTGTTCACCCTAAATTCTGAGGTTTATGTATCCTGTTTGTTCACCCTAAATTCTGAGGTTTTTGTATCCTGTTTGTCCACCCTAAATTCTGAGGTTTATGTATCCTGTTTGTTCACCCTAAATTCTGAGGTTTTTGTATCCTGTTTGTTCACCCTAAATTCTGAGGTTTATGTATCCTGTTTGTTCACCCTAAATTCTGAGGTTTATGTATCCTGTTTGTTCACCCTAAATTCTGAGGTTTTTGTATCCTGTTTGTTCACCCTAAATTCTGAGGTTTTTGTATCCTGTTTGTTCACTCTAAATTCTGAGGTTTTTGTATTGCTTGATCGGAGGTGTCATTGTAATTGCATTTCTTTGTGATTCATTGAAAATGATTCTTTTGAAATAACCGACTGATTATATCTCTCTGTGTGTAGGGGAATTATTGCAGTTCACAAAGAACACATTAAAAATATTTCCAATGAGGTTTGAAAAGATATTTAGTTTCTTTAGATTGCTAATTACATGTTGTGGAGTAAAGGTCACTAGAAATAGTTAGGTTTTAAAATCTTACGAGTAGATTTGTCACATAAGTGTAATAAGCAAGAGGTTTAACATCTGAAATATATATTTATTTTTGGCCCTTTTTTTTATGAGATTTTGTGAAGTTTGTAAAATATTCCATGGTCTCTTAACTCTAGTTTTCAACAAAATTCGATTACCGATATAACTGAGCTGCGCAGGCTGTAAGTAGTTGCTTGCAATATTCAGAGTATAAGTAAACAGGTTTAATCATAAGATACAGCACTCGTTCTCTTTACCACGTGACTTAGCGTGACTTTTACCAAGTATATCATGACCACCTCGATGTAGTGAAACACACACACATACGCGCGTGCGCGCGCACACACAAATATATATGTATATATATATATATATATGTATGTATGTATGTGTGTGTGCGCGCGTATAAAATACACACACACACACACACACATATATATATATATATATATATATATATATATATATATATATATATGTATATATGTACATATATATACACACACACACATATATATATATATATATATATATATATATATATATATATATATATACACACACATACACATGTACATACATACACACTTCATCCCAGATTCACGGCGTCTTCACTCCACTTCTTATCTTTATTCCCTGTTCATTGCCCCCAACGAGATGGTATCTTTCTCCCTATTTCCCTGCAATGGCATCGTCTTCACTTCATTAAAATTCTGCAACTTCCTTCACTTCGCCCTTCGTCTCAATTAACATTCTGAAAGTTCCAACTGCACACACAAGGAAAGCTCCTCCGGAACTGCAGGGGGGCGAAAGCGGATAGGGGGAGGGGACGCCCCCCGAAGGTGAAGGGGGTGGGTGTGTGTGTGTGTGAGGCCCGACACCTGTCCCCAAGGGAATTTCTGGTGGCCTTTAGGTCCGTGTTGCCAAAGAATGAAAATTTTCTCCCCTCAAATCCTTGAAAGAGATTCTTTTTTTTTTTTTGCCCTTCCTCTTTCCCCCCCCCCTTTCTCTCTTCCCCTCATCCCCTCCTCTTCTATTTCCCTCTTCATGTTTTCCCCTCGTCCCATCACTCGGCCACTTCTCACCTAACCTCGCTTTGTAGAAAATTTGTCATTGCAATTCTTGTGAGTTTTAATTTTTAGTTGTTTTCCTATTTTATCTTGAAAGAGATTCCTTCTGTCAATTACATTAATTCAATTTTATTAAAGTAATGCGCCCTCTCGTCTTAATGAAACTGAAGCCCGCATCCGGTTTAGCTATATCGACCAAATACAAACCCCTTATTTAATGGGGAAAGCGATGCCATTTAATGAAGGGAACTAAAAAGGAAATTAGAAAGAATAGAGTAAGAGAAATAGAGAAAAAAAAAAGGTGCTACGTCTGGAGCTGTTTTTGTAGAAATGAACCGCATCTTCAGTCAAGAACCCTCGACAAATCTGAGGGGAAAGTTGAAAGATGGTTGACGCCACAGAGATTTCTCTTTAGCTTTTTTTTTTCTTTTAGGCCTAAAACCTGCGACCATCTTCCTTCTTAAGCCCCAGGTCTTTTCTGTCCTTCTAAATATTGTCAAGGCTCAAGATAAGGTTACTCGTTTTATACATGAGTGACGTTAATGTGTTTGTGTTTTTGTATGTGTACTTCTTTATACGAAATGTACAACGACAGCGGAAAGAAATATGTATTTTGTCGAGCATTTTTCTTCGTTTGATATTTAGATAACTTTCTGTGATAAATTTATTACTAGCATGAACGTTAAATGTTCATTGCTGCTATCATCTTATGGTATAGAAGTAATCCCGTTACACTCTGCAGTAGAGAGGGAAAAATTAGATTGTTGAATTCAAAATATGAAATTATATTTTATTTTCACCGAATTATTCTTAACAGATTTATATTACTTTGGATCCTCAACACTTCAGAAATGTTCAGTCGGTCATTAACTGTGTCTATCAGATGTTGTCTTTCTTCGGTTAGCTACTATCTGTGTCTCTTGAAGGTCTTCTCTTTTCAGTCAGCCACTAAGTGTATTTATCTAAGGTTTTCTGTGTCCAATCTGTCACTAATTGTGTCTATCACAACTCTCTGTTCAGTCAGTCACTAATTGTGTCTATCACAACTCTCTGTTCAGTCAGTCACTAATTGTGTCTATCACAGCTCTATTTAGTCAGTCACTAACTGTGTCTATGTAAGGTCTTCTCTGTTCAGTTAGACACTAATTGTGTCTATCACTGGTCTTCTCTGTTCAGTCAGTCACTAATTGTGTCTATCACTGGTCTTCTATGTTCAGTCAGTCACTAACTGTGTCTACCAAAGGTCTTCTATGTTCAGTCAGTCACTAACTGTGCCTATCAAAATCCCTCTCATATAAGTTCCACTCAACCCACCAGTCACTACTTCGCTGTGTCCCCGAGTTCATAAAACTGCCGTAGCTGCAGGAGCACTCATCCGCCGCCCCTTTACACCAGGAGGCCACAAAACCAATCGACGCGGTGCAAATCCAAACAAAGCTCAAGGGAACGGGAGCTGTCAATATACTTATCATGAATAACAAATACGGCAAACAGCGCTCCGGGATCTCTCGTTGCATTAATTCCGAATTGCAGCTTCAGTTAGAAAGATCATCAGTGTTCTTCTCTCTCTCTCTCTCTCTCTCTCTCTCTCTCTCTCTCTCTCTCTCAATAATTCCGAATTGCAGCTTAATTTAGAAAGACTCTCTCTCTCTCTCTCTCTCTCTCTCTCTCTCTCTCTCTCTCTCTCTCTCTCTCTCTCTCTTTCAAGATCTGCTTACCGTGCAGCCGTGTGAGTGTCAATATATTTGCATTTTATTCGGAAAGCTGATTTAGCATTTGTAAAAGTGGCAGTAGCAATAGAAATAGCGCAAACATAGAGTGTTGTCTCTTATACCCGGCAATTTGTTTGTTGAAGCAGAAAGGGAAATATCAGTATTCCGTAAATAAACATTTATTTGAAACCAAAACCAGCAGCCTACCCTAAAACACAGGATTCTTATTGGGTTTTAAAGTTTTAAAGGCAGCTCATGAATGGCAGAGGCTAGGGACTGTGACATTACCCTAGAGACTGACCATATATAACTATGATCAGCGCCCAAGCCCCCTCTCCACTCAAACTAAGACCAAGGAGGGCCAGGCAATGGCTGCTGATGACTCAGCAGATAGACCTATAGGCTCCCCCAAACCCCCCATCCGTAGCTCTCAAGGATGGTGAGATTGCAGCGACTAAAGGAACTAATGAGTTTGAGCCGGACTCGAACCCCAGTCTGGTGTTCACCAGTCAGGGACGTTACCACATCGGCCACCACACCCTAAAAAGTATATGCAATCATGATAAGAGCTACACAGAGTTGAAAGCTTACTCTTAGAAATTCACAAATTACATAGTAACAGACTTGATAAAGATCATTAGATACTTGGTGGAAGAATGATTCAAATAAGAAATAGGGAATTTATATTCGAAAGTGAAACGTTAAATAGTTAGTTCATACTTCAAAACTCGATACTCAAACCTGATTAAGCCCCCTTATATGATAAAGAGCAAGTGCCTGCTTATATATACAGTATATACGAGTATATATATATATATATATATATATATATATATATATATATATATATATATATATATATATGTGTGTGTGTGTGTGTGTGTGTGTGGATGTGTAAATTTCTTTTCTGTCACGCTGAGCGCCACTCCCAAACGTATGACTGCTCTTTTTCCCCTCGTCCTTCGGGTAGGGGGAGTGGGAGTAGTCATACCATGGTGTGAAGAGGTACCCCGAGAGGTATACTTGGAAACCACAATTGTTGCGTTTAGATAGGAAAGATGGAGGGGTGGGAAAAGTTGATTCTGTGTGTGTGTGTGGGAGTTTTCGGCTTCTAAATATTTAGCCGTTATTTTTTACGGGTCGCATACACTAGTATATAATATTAGACTACTAAACGGTGTTAAAGGGCTCGAGGGAGAGATTTGTTCTCAAGTGGCTGGTCACAAATAGAGATAGGGATTCATTCTAAAGTGACTGGTCACAAATAGAGATAGGGATTTATTCTAAAGTGACTGGTCACAAATAGAGATAGGGATTTATTCTAAAGTGGCTGGTCACAAATAGAGATAGGGATTTATTCTAAAGTGACTGGTCACAAATAGAGATAGGGATTTATTCTAAAGTGACTGGTCACAAATAGAGATAGGGATTTATTCTAAAGTGACTGGTCACAAATAGAGATAGGGATTTATTCTAAAGTGGCTGGTCACAAATAGAGACAGGGATTTATTCTAAAGTGGCTGGTCACAAATAGAGACAGGGATTTATTCTAAAGTGGCTGGTCACAAATAGAGACAGGGATTTATTCTAAAGTGGCTGGTCACAAATAGAGACAGGGATATATTCTAAAGTGGCTGGTCACAAATAGAGATAGGGATTTATTCTAAAGTGGCTGGTCACAAATAGAGATAGGGATTTATTTCTAAAGTGACTGGTCACAAATAGAGATAGGGATTTGTTCTAAAGTGGCTGGTCACAAATAGAGATAGGGATTTATTCTAAAAGTACTGGTCACAAATAGAGATAGGGATTTATTCTAAAGTAGCTGGTCACAAATAGAGATAGGGATTTATTATAAAGTGGCTGGTCACAAATAGAGGTAGGGATTTATTCTAAAGTGGCTGGTCACAAATATAGATAGGGATTTATTCTAAAAAGACTGGTCACAAATAGAGGTAGGGATATATTCTAAAGTAGCTGGTCACAAATAGAGATAGGGATTTACTCTAAAGTGACTGGTCACAAATATAGATAGGGATTTATTCTAAATGGCTGGTCACAAATAGAGATAGGGATTTATTCTAAAGTGTCTGGTCACAAATAGAGATAGGGATTATTCTAAATTGACTGGTCACAAATAGAGATAGGGATTTATTCTAAAGTGGCTGGTCACAAATAGAGATAGGGATATATTCTAAAGTAGCTGGTCACAAATAGAGATAGGGATTTATTCTAAATGGCTGGTCACAAATAGAGATAGGGATTTATTCTAAAGTGGCTGGTCACAAATAGAGATAGGAATTTATTCTAAAGTGACTGGTCACAAATAGAGATAGGGATTTATTCTAAAGTGGCTGGTCACAAATAGAGATAGGAATTTATTCTAAAATGGCTGGTCACAAATAGAGATAGGGATATATTCTAAAGTAGCTGGTCACAAATATAGATAGGGATTTATTCTAAAATGGCTGGTCACAAATAGAGATAGGGATTTATTCTAAAGTGTCTGGTCGTAGATAGAGATAGGGATTCATTCTAAAGTGGCTGGCCACTGGCCACAAATAGAGGTAAGTAGAGTTTAAGAAGTTGGATAGCCGATTATAATGAGACTAATGGGAAACAGATTAAGAACTTTTCGCACTACCTTTAGTGTGCCATGCAAGACCCACTTGAGATACTAATACATGAGAGGGATTAATTCTGGTCAGGGTTGAGTTCTTTTGATGGGGGGGGGGGGGTTGCAATTACCCTGGGTGTCGTTG
>NC_090726.1:57655975-57685789 GCF_036898095.1 Palaemon carinicauda | reverse complement strand
CTTAACAACTCGGTGTTTTTTCCTGTTTTTTCTCGCAAATCTTGGATTTATTCGACTTTTCATGGCTTCTCCGTCTTCGTCGGCCTCTGATAAGTTGAGTATAGTGTCTGTTATGTATAAATGTAGGCTCTTGGTAAAATTTTGAGTGATTAATAGGATTAATCTTTGATACAAGAGCCGTAGCCTACCAGAGGCGTCTTGGACGCTGTCGCTCGCTAGGTATAAGTTAGTTAGTCAGAGCGACATTCCTGGTTGTTTTGCTTTAATAAATTTTAGCTATTTAGCATTACATAGGATTTCCTTTCGTGCTTAGTATTATTTGGCGAAGTATTCGCCATTCTGGCCTACGCTAGGCCATGTAGCCTAGTCGTTTGGTCCTAGTACTTCATGCATGATTATGGTTTTTCCGAGTGTAATTAAAATTTTATTGAAGCTTTAGGCTATATTTTATACATTTTAGACTGTGTGGAATATTTCCAAGATAATATACGAGTGAGTTTCGGTGAATTAGGTAATCGATTCTCTTGGTGCCTAGGCTAGTTGCTTATGGAGCCTTAGTATACTTTATCATACTCCCCGGTTGCTTTCTTTTCTTCGGAGAAGGTATGCAATCCCTTTCCCTCTGTTTAAGCCTTGGGCTTATCCCTAAGTGGTTTTTTCCGAATTTATTTTCGATAAAACTATACTAGGGTGTTACTGTACCTTCCTGTTCCTGTAGTTATGGTTCAAGAGGGACAGAACAACAGAGTTTTTAGTCTGAGTCTGTGTTGTCTGGCTTGGGGCTGAGTCCCCCTCGCTGACCTAACACATACAAAGGGAGCTTAGCTCCCTTAGGTCACTACCGAAGGTTTCTGTGGATATGATTCCTTCTTTTGTGATCTACCAGACTAGTCCTGTTGCTGTTCTCGGGGGAGGATAAGTTCTTCCCTTGGGAGTAGCAACGCCTTCCTTGCTTTGGTGCTCTGGAAGCTGGCAAGTATTGCTGGCCTTTCCCCTTAGATCTCCCTTAGGCTAAGATAAGTTTCTTGGCTGCGGGTGATCTGTCACTAAAGCAAGGTTGGTAGGACCCTCTTGGCCCTTCCCCCTCTTTCTTCGTAATGGCCGAGCCATTACTGTACTGTACGTCGTTCTACATCTGGACCTAGTATAGGTTAGGATGTGGAATTGACTCAGCCCCTTGCCGGCCGGCAGAGCTGGCCGGCAGGGGTCTTACTGTACTGTACGTCGTTCTACTTCTGGACCTAGTATAGGTTAGGATGTGGAATTGACTCAGCCCCTTGCCGGCCGGCAGAGCTGCTGGCCGGCAAGGGTCTTATGTTTTCGAGTGCTGCCCAGACCTCTCTTGGTCCCTCATCCATGCCTACCGGCAGAGCCGGACGGCATTGGTCAAGGAAGCCTGAATTAGTTTCTCCCCTTCCTTATATGCACTCTTTCGGTTGCCGGGCTTGGAGGTTGTGTACACTCTTATCCCGGCATCCATTCTATTTTTCTTCTAGTGCTGTACCTGTCCCGGCTGCCGGCCTATGAGGCCGGCAGCCGGGCAGGTGTAGTCCTCTGGTTCTTTTGCTGCCGGCTGGCATCGGTCTTGTACCTTTGCCGGCCGGCTTATGTCAGCCCTTGTCTGCCGGTCACCAAGAGTGTGGCCGGCAGCTGGGTACTACCTTGTGTAGTTGCTGGCCGGCAGCCATTGCCGGCCAACACTGGCTGTTACCGGCCGGCAGTTGCTGCCGACCGGCACAGGCATTTGAACCGGAGTGCTGCCGCCCTATAGCTGTTAAGTAGTATACTTTAAAGCTAGTTGTGGTGTGTGCCGGCCGGCAAAGGCAGGCCGGCACACATCCCCCTATACTGTACTAGTATTCTTCTGTATAGCATATACAGTAAGAAGAAAACTATAGTAAGGGTTTTGGTACAGCAATGTATCTTCTAACACTATTGTGTTTTCTTGCACATCCCTTTGCTGTTGCCCTCAGATAGGAAGCTGAGTTCTTCCCTGTCTATTATCCAGGATTTTAAAATCATTGCTTAGGTGTGAGCTCCACCTGTTTCCTCTGGAAACCTTGCATTGGTTACTCTAGAAGAGATAAACCATTTTGATTTTATTATCTGGAAGGCTGCAACAATGGGTTGTGAGGGAAACACAAGTGTGTGTCTTTCCTTTATGAATTGTTATGCTATACTATGCATATCCAGTGATACATAGTTCACTTGATACTCATGGAAATTTCTTCTCTTTACAGGAGGACCCTCCGAAGTGCGGAAATGTTTTCTGCAACGTCCGCAGCAAGAACCTCTGCGGACATGAGTGTTGTAGGAGACACGCAGCATGCGCTGTCTCCAAGGATGATCTCCAGTATTGGGACCCTCAGGTATGTACTGTATGCACTAACCTGATTACTGAGGCTTTTGATTCCCCTAGAACAGTGGAATCAAGGGATATAGCAAGGGAAAAGCTTCGTACTTGGGTAAGGGGCTTCAAGAAGAACATCTCTGGCCCTTATCTTCCAAGTGAGAAGATGAGGGCGTATCTTTTTCCCCAGGCATCAGCTGATGCAGTGATTCCCCAGCCTCAAGAGGAGATCCCTCAAGATCAAGTCCAGGTGGACGTGGAAGTCGCAGTCGCGATGCAAGACATCCAGTTAGATGACAGGATGTCTGACCTGGACGAACGTTTGGAACAAGACCTCCTGGCAGAAGGTCAGGATGAAGTTCAAACCCCGGATGTCGTAGAGGATGAGGTCGACGAGGTGTCGGCTACTCCGGTTCAGATTCCGGAGCCTATCCCCTCAACATCGGCTGGTCTCCCAGTAGAACTGGGACAGGCCCTCTCTTCGATTGTTGGAATGATCCAACAAATGCAGAAGGAGAATCAGGAGAAGGCGGCTGCTATGGAACTGCGTATGCAGTCCCTGGCAGAATCACATGGGCCCCGGAAAAGGCTCAATGTGAAAGACCTTCCCGTATGCTCAGATGCTAACCCATGGAGGTATGCTGAGCACATGCCGATGACGACTGGAAAGATCGTCATCTCGGATAAGCTGGGTTCAGTTCCCCTAGAGGAGGTGGAATTCTGGCCCAGCAAGGCATCATATCCGGACTGCTATGTCCGGCTGAGAAAAGAACCAGCTTCAAGGGAGGAGACAGAGCCGAAGGAGGTCATAATTATGGACCACGCTAAGGCTCAAGCCCTACTTTCATCCTCGATGAAAGAGAGGGGCTTCTCTAACTCGAAGGTAGCTGCATTGAGCAAGAAGCTCCCTTCTTTTGTGTCCTCTCCTGCTAGAGCCTTCCCCTTTTTACAGAAAGGGTTTGCGGCTGTCCTAAAGGCAGTCGAGGCCGGCAAACCTTGCCCCTCCCTGGAGGAGTGTAAACCCTTGTCGCTGGCCCTGCCTATGGACCACAAAGACTGGAAGGATGTCCATCTGACATTCTCAGTGGGAAAGTTGGAGGCTGATATTGCCGGACGGCAATTCGGCGAGGACCTCCCCAAGCTGTCCGACTCTCTTTTACGAAGAGAGTTCGAGACAAAAGAAAGACTGGCTGCCTCAATGTCTCATCAGACTACTCTTGAGACGATGGCAAGTGACCCCAAGGTCCATGAAATGTTCATGGTAGTGGCTAAGTCTCACCTAGCCACAGTGACGAAGGACCTTTATGGCTTCGTCAAGGCAAGGAGAGCTTGCAGGGAGTTCGTGTTCACCGGGGCTTCGGTGAGACACGAGCCAAGGAAGTTAATCTCCTCCAACATTTGGGGAAAAGACCTTTTCCCTACCGATGTGGTCAAAGAGGTTGTTGATAAGGCCGCCGTGGAGAATAGAAACCTTCTCCAGAAGTGGGGCCTGGCTATCAAAAGAAAATCTTCCCCGGATGAGGGTCCTCAACCAAAGAGGAAGAATATGAGGACTAGGCTACCGTCTCGGCCAGCCAAGCCTTTTAGACAGCAACAGCAACTGCAATTGCCATTGCCTCCAGTGCCCCAGATGGTGGCACAAACCCCGACTACTTTTCAGTGGGTACCCCAGGCTGTGCCAGGTCAGTCAACCACATTCACCCCAACGTTCGAAGGACAGTCTTCTTCCTTTCGTGCAAAACCTAGAGGAGCAGCCAGAGGCTCGTTTAGGCGCCCCTCAAGGGGAAGGGGATTCAGAGGTGGTCGTGGTCAGGGAGGCAAGACCTCAGGACGGCAGTCCAAGTGAAACGATACCGGTAGGAGGGAGACTGATGAAATTTTGGGATCGCTGGACCTTCGATCCCTGGGCCCAAAGCCTACTCAAGAATGGACTGGGCTGGAGCTGGTACAGCACTCCACCCCCGTGCCTTCAGTTTTTCCAACACTCCACCCCCGTTTTGGAGGAGTACGTTCAAGAACTGTTGGAGAAAAAGGTGATCCGAAAGGTGAAGTCCATCAAATTCCAAGGGAGGCTGTTTTGTGTTCCCAAGAAAGACTCGGAAAAGCTCAGAGTCATTCTGGACTTGTCGCCACTCAACAAGTTCATAGTGAATTGCAAATTTAAGATGCTAACACTGCAACACATAAGGACCTTACTGCCCAAGAGGGCATACTCAGTCTCTATAGACTTGTCAGACGCCTATTGGCACATTCCAATCAGCCGTCGACTCTCCCCCTACCTAGGGTTCAGGCTACAACGGAGACTATACGCCTTCAGAGCCATGCCATTCGGGCTAAACATAGCCCCAAGGATTTTCACGAAGCTTGCGAGCGCAGCTCTCAAACAATTACGCCTAAAGGGAATTCAGGTAGTAGCCTACCTGGACGACTGGCTGGTGTGGGCAGCATCCGAGACCGAATGCTTGCAAGCTTCCAGTCAGGTGATCCAGTTCCTAGAGTACCTAGGCTTCAAGATCAACAGAAAAAAGTCTCGACTTTCTCCATCCCAAAAGTTCCAGTGGCTGGGAATCCACTGGGACCTTTTGTCACACAGTTTCTCCATCCCGACGAAGAAAAGGAAGGAGATAGCGGGCTCTGTCAAGAGACTTCTAGATTCCGAAAGGATATCAAGACGCGAACAGGAGAGGGTACTAGGCTCTCTCCAGTTTGCTTCAGTGACAGACCCAGTGCTAAGAGCACAGCTAAAGGATGCAACCGGAGTTTGGAGAAGGTATGCATCAAACGCGCGAAGAGATCTGAGAAGACCAGTGCCGCCTCGGCTACGTACTCTTCTCAGACCTTGGTCCCAAGCCAGACATCTAAAGAAGTCGGTTCTTCTTCAGCCACCTCCCCCGTCGATGACGATTCACTCAGACGCCTCAAAGGAGGGATGGGGAGGTCACTCTCATCGGAAAAAAGTCCAGGGGACTTGGTCCAAGCTATTCAGGACCTTTCATATAAACTTTCTAGAAGCTATGGCAGTGCTCCTTACCTTAAAGAAAGTCTCCCCGCGTCACTCGATCCACATAAGATTGGTGATGGACAGCGAGGTGGTTGTGAGATGCTTGAATCGACAAGGGTCGAGGTCACCACCTCTCAACCAAGTGATGTTAGCCATTTTCCGATTGGCGGAAAAGAAGAAGTGGTACCTGTCGGCAGTTCACCTTCAAGGAGTCCGCAATGTGACAGCGGACGCTCTATCCAGGTTCACACCGATAGAGTCGGAATGGTCCTTAGACGCAGGATCATTCTCCTTCATTCTGAATCAATTCCCAGAACTGCAGATAGACCTCTTTGCGACGAAAGACAACAAGAAGTTGCCCCTGTACGTGTCCCCGTACGAGGACCCCTTAGCGGAAGCAGTGGACGCGATGTCCCTCGACTGGAACAGATGGTCCAGGATTTATCTGTTCCCTCCTCACAACCTTCTGTTGAGGGTCCTCAACAAACTGAGATCCTTCAAGGGGGTAGCGGCAATAGTGGCCCACAAGTGGCCGAACAGTATGTGGTTCCCCTTGGCGTTGGAACTACAGATGAAGTTTGTGCCGCTACCACATCCAGTTCTGACCCAGCGAGTCCAGAAGTCGACTGTCTGCGCTTCATTACAGAAAACCCGGACCCTGCAGCTCATGATTTTCTCACCCTTGCGGTGAGAAAGCGTTTCGGGATTTCGAAAGCCAGCATAGACTTCCTAGAGGAATATAAGTGCAAATCGACTAGAAGGCAATATGAGTCATCTTGGAGAAAATGGGTGGCCTTTGTAAAGGCAAAGAATCTGCAGGAGATCTCAACAGACTTCTGCTTATCTTTCTTCATCCACCTCCATGGCCAAGGGTTGGCAGCTAACACGATTTCAGTGTGTAAATCTGCTTTGATGAGACCCATTTTATTTGCCTTCCAGATCGACCTAGGTAACGAGATCTTTAATAAAGTTCCGAAAGCCTGCGCTAGGCTCAGACCTTCAGCACCTCCAAAGCCCATCTCATGGTCTTTAGACAAAGTTCTTCATTTCGCCTCCCTGTTGAGCAATGAAGAATGTGCGTTAAAGGATTTGACGCAAAAAGTTATTTTCCTATTTGCACTCGCGTCCGGGGCCAGGGTTAGTGAGATCGTAGCCCTCTCGAGAGAGGCAGGTCGTGTTCAGTTCCTGGATGGGGGGGATCTGAACCTGTTTCCGGATCCTACGTTTCTCGCCAAGAATGAGTTACCCACCAACAGGTGGGGTCCCTGGAGAATCTGCCCTCTGAAAGAAGATGCATCTCTATGTCCAGTAGAATGCCTAAAGGTCTATCTTCGTAGAACTTCAGACTTCAAGGGTGGTCAACTATTCAGGGGAGAAACATCAGGCTCAAATTTATCTCTGAATCAACTCAGAGCGAAAATCACATATTTTATTCGCAGAGCGGATCCTGACAGTACACCCGCAGGTCACGATCCGAGGAAAGTTGCCTCATCCCTAAATTTCTTTAATTGTATGGATTTTGAACATCTCCGTTCATACACGGGCTGGAAGTCTTCCAGGGTGTTCTTTCGCCACTATGCGAAGCAAGTAGAGGAACTTAAGAGATCTGTGGTAGCAGTGGGTCGTGTAGTTAACCCTACTGTTTAACTCTGCGAGGAACAGTGGTCTTAATTGGGACGATTAAGTCCAGGGTGAGTGTGTAGGTACATACTGTACTACAAACTAAATGAGGGCACCAAGTGCCTACATAGACTGTTCCTTCTTTCAAAGGTGAACCTAGCATAAGTACAGACATGTGTGCCGAGCGTTTCTAACGCTAATGTGATTGATTTGTAATACAGACTTTTATGACTTGATACCTCGGTATCTTATTAAAGTGGTGTTTAATTGTTTTTCTTTCAGATAAACAAGTTCTGTTTACTATCATACTTATGCTTAAAGTTTTGGGTTATCCTCTTTTATATATATATATATATATATTTGTTGTTAACCTGTCTGTTTATTGTCTGTCAATAAACTTGTTCTTGAGAACCTTGCGTCTCTTTCACCTGTGTCAATTTGTTGGTATAATTGAGCATTTTAATTCTATGTATCTTATCTGGGATAATTCTGATAGAATTGTTCTGTTATGCAAGCTATGTTGCATTGGTTTATGTAGTCCCCTAATGGGAGGACTCCGTCCCATAAAGGGACGAGGGCGGTTTTATTAGTTTCTTCCTATGCGGATATAAACCTTTGTCCAATACAAGTATTGTGCGGATTACTGGTCAATATATATTGACGCAGTGGTTCTATACAAACTATGCTTTACTTAATATAGGGCGAGACCACTATATTAGCTTGCCTGGTATTCATACATAGATATATGTACTCTTCGAGACTTTTCCAGAGTCTAGTAGGACTCTTCCCTGTAGGGGGCAGGAAGCTCTAACATAGTTTATAGTTAGTTGAAAAGATGTATAATGGTAACATCTTAGGTCTCTAGGTCTAGTCGACCGGGAAAAAATTACCTCCGGGGAGTACGGCACGTTCTGAGAATCTACAGATACAGTAATGCTCTGGTACACTTCCATCAGGACGACATGGCTTGAGCCCAAAAAACGGATTTTGAGCGAAGCGAAAAATCTATTTTTGGGTGAGATGGCCATGTCGTCCTGATGGACCCGCCCTTGCCTTTCTAAGAAAGGGCTGTAGGACCCCTCCCTACATACAGTATCTTTAGCACCTCGTGTACGCTACAAGGAATACAGATGGCGCCAGGATTGGCGCCAGGCACGCATACGAATCGGGGGATAGGGAAGCCTTGGGAGCGGCTCCCCTTTTTCTTTCCCGAATTCGTATCTCGCCAATCACCTCCTACGAGACGAAATCTCTGTCCAGGATGTAGATTGCCATGTGACGTGTCTAGAATACGTCCTCTGATATGTCGCGATATCCCTTTCACGAGGGATACTCGCTCCAGGAGTTAGAATTCTGGTACCTTAAGGTAAATTCTCTGGGAATATCGCCGTAGTTGTAATATACCCTAGGAAGCTACCCTATAGGAACTTCCATCAGGACGACATGGCCATCTCACCCAAAAATAGATTTTTCGCTTCGCTCAAAATCCGTATATATATATATATATATATATATATATATATATATATATATATATATATATATATATATGTATATATATGTGTGTGTGTGTGATTCAAAAAGTTTTACAATTTGGAAATTCATTTAAATAGAAAGACTATTATTACTCTCTTCGATAATTTTAGGCTCATATATATATATATATATATATATATATATATATATATATATATATATATATAAATATATATATATATATATATATATGTGTGTGTGTGTGTGTGTGTGTGTGTGTAATTCAAAAGGTTTTACATTTTGGAAAATCATTTAAATAGAAAGACTATTATTACTCTCTTCAATAATTTTAGGCTCACACACACACACACACACACACATATATATATATATATATATATATATATATATATATATATATATATATATATATATATATATGTGTGTGTGTGTGTGTGTGTGTGTGTGTGTTTGTGTGTTTGCGTGTGTGTAATTCAAAAAGTTTTACATTTTGGAAATTCATTTAAATAGAAAGACTATTATTACTCTCTTCAATAATTTTAGGCTCACATTTCAATATAACGTGGGCAGACCCATCTGTAACACGTTTGCAAACAAAGATTTTAATCTTAATTATCAAATACATCATTGTTATTATTATTATTATTATTATTATTATTATTATTATTATTATTATTAGCTAAACTACAACCATAGTATAAAAAGCGGGATGCTATAAGCTTTGTCTCTTACCTTGTCATCCAAGAAATGTACAGCGTGTAATACGCTTATGCGTTTGTGCATATTTATATAATTATGCGTAACCAGGTTATGGGATGCGGATGGGTTTTTTTCAAATTTCGATTTCATAATATATTTTGTTCTTATCCACATTCATAATTCATGAATGCATTGATTTTTTCTAGTAATTAATTTAAAAACTTACATTTTTATTAACCAATTTTATTAGTTGTAGACACTAATGGAATAAATTATAGATGAAAACAAGTCCTGAAATTTGGTTCTAATCCCATCAGCCAATAGGACAAGCGCTTTCAAAGCCTCTTGCCAGATTACGAAGCTCTAAGCCAATAAGAAACGGCAATAGAAATGACAGGCAAAGTTGAGGTCTCTGATTGGCCAAAGCACCAAAACCTACCTCATCACATTCCACATTGCTTCCCTATCAACTCTATCATAAACTTTCTCCAGATCCATAAACACACCATACACCTCCTTACCTTTTGCTAAATATTTCTCGCATATCTGCCTAACTGTAAAAATCTGATTTATACAACCCCTACCTCTTCTAAAACTACCCTTTACTTCTATGATTGCATTCTCTGTTTTATCCTTAATCCTATTAATCAGTACTCTACCATACACTTTTCTCACCACACTCACCAAACTAATACCCTTGAATTACAACACTCATGCACATCTCGCTTGCCCTTATATAGTGGTACAATACACGAACAAACCCAATCTACTGGTACCATTGACAACACAAAACACATATTAAACAATCTCACCAACCATTCAAGTACAGTCACACCCCCTTCCTTCAACACTCGGCTCTCACACCATCCATACCAGATGCTTTACCTAGTCTCGTTTCATCTAGTGCTCTCCTCACTTCCTCTCTTGTAATCTCTCTCTTATTCTCATCTCCCATCACAGGCACCTCAACACCTGCAACTGCAATTATATCTGCCTCCCTATTATCCTCAACATTCAGTAAACTTTCAAAATATTCCGCCCACCTTTTCCTTGCCTCCTCTCCTTTTAACAGCCTTCCATTTCCATCTTTCACTGTCTCGTCAATTCTTGAACCAGCCTTCCTTACTCCCTTCACTTCTATCCAAAACTTCTTCTTATTCTCTTCTTATGAATGACCCAATCCCTGACCCCACCTCAGGTCAGCTGCCCTCTTTGCCTCACTTACCTTGCGCTTGACTTCCACATTTTTCTCTCTATATCTTTCATCTCTACACTATTACTCTGCAGCCATTCTTCAAAAGCCCTGTTTTTCTCTTCCACTTATACCTTCACTCCTTCTTTCCACCATGCACTGCCCTTCCTCATGCTGCCTCCAACAAACTTCTTGCCACACACATCACTTGCAATCCCAACAAAATTTTCTTTTATTAACTTCCACTCCTCCTCTAAATTACCAGTTTTTCTTACTTTCTCTTATATATATATATATATATATATATATATATATATATATATATATATATATATATATATATATATATATATATATATATACACACGCACACACACACACACACACACACACATATATATATATATATATATATATATATATATATATATATATATATGTATATAGGCCTATATATATATATATATATATATATATATATATATATATATATATATATATATATATATATATATATGAATGAATGAATGTGTGTAGGCCTATGTGTGTATTTATAATATGTACTTATTCTGTACATGCATATAAATTTTTATTTTCTTAATTACAATATGATTTTAGTTGTATTATTGCCCGAAGAGCTCTGCTCCACACGGGCTTGTATCGAATCTTAATTGTAAATCTTTTTATGCAGATATTTTAGTCAAATAAACATTATTATTATTATAATTATTATTATTATTATTATTATTATTATTTTTATTATTATTATTATTATTATTGGCAGTAGTAGTAGACGGTAGCGTAAAGCTATCAATCAATATATCTACCTTGAACAAACGTAAGAACATGAGAGAGTGTTTCGCACACACCGAAAACATTGGCCTACACATAATACCCCGTATAATTCCTATTACAGGATCCAAGAAGCCACATGCAACCCGTGTAATGTATTATAATCGATATCATAATAAAAACAGGCCATTTACAGTGTCGGGAATTTCGACCCGATCAATCGAAATTCCCGCCATTTGACTCCTCCTACGACTACGTCAAATTGGAGGGAGAGGAAAAACTCGCGGGCGAATGAATGTAGTTCCAAACGTGAACATTTAGAGCCAAAAAAGGAAACCACCTGGTAGGAAGGCGCTGAGACTAATAAAATCAATTGCTGGTAATTTAAGATTAGGAAAAATAAAGTCATTCTGTTGTAACATGTTAAAAAAATCCAATGTAGAAATTTAGGTTCAGGGCAAATTGCGCCAAAAAGGTGACGTCGGGGGTTGCGAGGATAGCTCGTCCTCTTTGATCCAACGTCCCCAACCGAAGTAAGTCCCCTCTAATTGTTATCTCTCCTCTCTACCTTGTCTACCAGGTTGGTTGTAGTAGAAGTTTGAGTGCAAGACGTTTAGTTTTTATATCGCAGTCTAGTGTAGAGATCCTTGTGATTGGGGATCTGAATCCTGAGTTAAATAAGAATAGGGATATTTGGTGTGTGATTCGTTGTGTATTGAATTCGAATTGGCACTATTTTCAGTTTGTTAATGAGTCCGGTGTGGACTTTGTGCTTGAAGAGCACATGCTACATTACCTAGGGTCAGTCTTGTTTTTCAGTAAGTCTTGTGAATGCTTTAGAATGTTGTTTGTCTTTATCAGAGTTTATTTTTGTAATAAAACTGTAAATTTTATCGCCGTATTTTAGTTAACTCCTGGAGGGTTTTGGCGAGTGTTGCCTCTTCAAGGCCTTGCGATCCGCCCAGTACATCGGGCAAATATAATAAACTGGTGAAAATCACGACATTTGGTCCTTCGAACCGGATCGCAAGCGCTTCCCAGAGCCGGACAGGACTAATTTAAAATATGAGCTTTTGAGAGAGAGAGAGAGAGAGAGAGAGAGAGAGACGAACAATTAAGGTCCTCTACGTCCCGATGTGCGATCGCCCACGTGGGTCAGTCCTTTGAGTCCCTTCTTAACGTTAAATTATCCTTTTTTCCTTGCCTTGTCCAACCCCCCCCAAACGTAAAGTAAAGTAATTAAGATGGCTGTATCCACGATCGTGCATATCGAGGCGTCGATGGGCCTATTGGAGGATTTGCTAAGCGAAACGCAAAGGGCACTGATTGAGACCTACTCCGAGTCCGTTTACCAGAATTTGGTAACGGAGTTGCAGGCAGAGGTCCGACAGCTTAAAGAGTTGTACAAAAACCAGAGAGTTAAATTAGAGTCTAGTATCGAAGCCCGAATTAGGCATATGTTAGGTGAAGCGACACGCGCTTCCACCCTATTGTACAATAGAATAGATAAAGTGAAAGGCCCTTCAACGGGGAATGTTGCCCTCCCCAGGTTGAAGCCGCTGCCTCTCCCCACGTTTGAAGGGGAAGTGCAAGAGTACGCATCGTACCGTGAATTATTCACGATCCACGTGGATCGAAGAGCGGATTTAGACGAAGTGTCTAAATTCACGTATTTATTGGGGACGTTGGGCAAAGAGCCGCTCAGGATCATCAAATCCCTGAGTGTAACCGCCGCGAACTATAGAGTAGCATTAGATTTATTAGATAAGCAGTATGGCAACGTGCACCAAACGCTCGTGATTCTGCACCGCAAGTTAGCAAACATCTTTGTGCCGTCACTAAACCCAGTAGAATTAAAAAGGTTCCGTTTTGAGTTAACTATCATTATTGAGCAAATCAAAAGACTTAGTACCAATGACTTAGGCCAGGGCATGGTCATGAGCCTCATTAATCAAAAATTGTTAGAGGGAAAACTATACCGCAAGGTGGTAGAGCATTTGAGGAAATGCGACTATACGTTGGACGAGTTTTTTGAGGCAATAGATTTCATAGTAAGAATGTTAGAAGACGATGCGTTGCAGAGAGGCGACAGTCTTGAGAGTGACAAAAGACCAGACAGTAGTGTAAGACCGAAAACCCATCCCATCCACCATAATTCCTGCCCATTTTGTAGCGAACGGCATCTGCCTCACGGATGTCGCCAAGTGACTGACGTAGCTGCTAGACGTCGCATTTTACTAAAAAGGGGTCTTTGTTTCAATTGCACGAAATCAGGCCATCGTAGCGATAAATGTCCCGTTTCAAATTCCTGTAGAAACTGTAATGCTAACCACCACACTGCGATTTGCGACGCGGGTAGACCGCAATCAATCCCTAGTCATAGTAATAGTCAATCAACAACGTCCCGCCCCGTAGTAAATGCGACGCCTGCACAGAACCAAAATGCCCCCCGTCCGCCTAAGGTTAAAGTAGAATCTAAGCCGTGCACGAGCGCAAAGATCGCGCAGAGGTCTGATGTGGACCTCCCATGCACTATCTTGCCAACAGCCATGGCCGGTATTCAACAAAGGCAAGGTAGTAAGCGAGTCCGCCTATTTCTCGACTCAGGAAGCCAGAGGAGCTTCATCTCTGCAAAAATTGCCCGTCAATTAGGCCTACCGGTGGTAGGAAGAGTATCCTTGAATATAGCTCCGTTTGGTTCCGAGGAAATAAGCGGCCAATACGATGTAGTAAGTTGCAGGGTTGAAATGGGGAAAAGAATCGTGCGTATGAAATTGGTGGCACACGAACACGTGGACGTCCCGATACATAACGTGGGTTATGTTAAAGTCAGACAGCATCTGTTGACTAAGGGAGTCACGTTAGCCGATCCAGCAAACCAATCAGATACCATGAAGAACGTTCACATATTAGTTGGGGCTGATTATTTTAGCTATTTTGTCATAGGTGTAGAAAAAGTAGATGGGATAAATCTTTTCTTAACGCATAATGGTATGTCCCCGTACGGGAAGGTGCCACAGTGGCTGTTCCAAGGGGAAAGGGTCGAACAAGTAAGAACGTTGAGAGTGTGCAGAATCACGGACGAGCCATATCTGTATGATGTAGATGAGTGGTGGCGATTAGACCGTGTTGGTATCGCCCCATCTGAGCAATACACTGTTCGCGAGGCCGAGGCCGTGCGAAAGGTATCGCAAAGCGTTGTAAGAAAACCTGAGGGATATCAGGTTAGCCTACCATTTGGATCGGATGCTAGGCCAGAATCCAATTATCGTAACGCTATGGCGCAGTTAGAGTCGTTGCAGACAAAATTCAAAAAGGATAGGGAATATCTTGAACAATATCAGGGAGTGATAGATAAGTATCTCGAAGCAGGTTTTATATCAGAAGTGAAAAATCCCGTAGTGGAAGGTTATTACATGCCACACTTTGGTGTTAAGAAAGACAGCCGTACCACCCCCCTTAGAATCGTGTTCAATGCCTCTGCCAAGTCACAAGGTTGCAAGTCCTTGAATGAATGTCTTTTACCTGGGCCCAATTTGGTAGAAGTAGCATACAGTTTAATTATAAGGTTTAGGTTGAATCGATATGCCATGTTAGCCGACATAAGTAAAGCATTCCATCGTGTTTTGTTAGATCCTCGTGATGCCAAATACACACGATTTCTGTGGCGCAAGGCAGCTGGTCGAGCGCTTACCTTCGCCTTTAGAGTCGTGGTGTTCGGCATCACAGCTAGTCCATTTTTGCTACAGCAAATATTAAATTGTCATTTTAAAGAGGAAGGGCGCCCAGATTTAGTAAAATCTTTTTATGTTGATAATTATCTGGCCACGTTTGAAGATATAGAACATATGAGGCAAGAGCATGAGTCTGTTCATAACATCTTAAAAAGGGCGGGTATGCCCTTAGAAGGGTGGGCCAGCAATCACTTGGCCTTCGATAGCGAGAGACAGTGGAATGAGCCTGTGAGTGTGAACGTGCTCGGGCTGCGATGGGCCCGGGACGTGGACAGATTGTGTGTGAAAGAAAGCAAAAGGATCTGTGAGTTGGGGGAGGGATGGGTGCCCACGAAGCGTAGGGTACTTTCCCTATTGGTCTCCATATATGATCCGATAGGTTTGATAAGCCCATTATTTGTAAGGGGAAAGCTTTTCCTTCAACAACTATGGGAGGATAATGTAGGTTGGGATGATGTTTTAGGAAAAGAGAGTGCTAAAGAGGCAAGTGAATTGTTGAATGATTTGAAAGCGGTGAGCGACATCACCTTTCAAAGATCAATAGGAAAAAGAGGCTTACAACTTCATGTGTTCACTGATGCCAGCAGTAAGGCATATGGAGCAGTAGCATATACTAGGGACGAACGCAATCGGGTAAGTCTGGTAACAAGTAAAACCCGGATCACTCCGAAAGGGATGAGCAAGCTGACGATCCCTAAGCTAGAGTTGCTGGCCTTGTTGTTAGGCAGCAGACTAGCAAGAACGCTCAAGGATCTGATCGAGCCACGGGAAATAGTAATGTGGACCGACAGTAAGGTAACGTTGGCATGGGTAGCATCGCCCGATGCCAGGTCTAATAAAAATGTGTTTGTTTCTAACAGAGTGGCGGAAATTAATTTTATTCAGCAGGTTTGTAGTTTCAGTCTGAACCATGTCCCTAGTCAGCAGAACCCTGCCGATATCCTATCCCGAGGCGCAACGGCTCAACAATTGCAAGCTAACCCCCTGTGGAGGAACGGTCCAGAATTTCTCAGGACCACGGGAAGGCCTGTTCCTTGCGAGGAGGAAGATTTACTACATCAAACTCACGTAGTAGCGGCGGTGCAGGAGTTGAGGGAGGAGATGTGTCCTACCCCCCCAGGCGAGATTTGGGACGTCCTGAAGAGGGAAGTAGGGTTCCAATTCTTGTTACGAGTAGCCAGACTAGTTTTAAAGTTTGCTAAGATAGAACGGCATCCGTTCAGTATTGTTGTAAAATTAGAGCAAAAACATTATTTGCCTACTGTTTATGCCTACTTAGAGGGCGGAGTCAGACCCCCTCGTGAAGTTGCTAATTTTGCTAGACAATTGAATTTAGTTTTGGTAGATAATCTCATCTGCACCAGGGGACGAGTGTCCCATGTAGGAGAAACTGATCATTTAATTCTCTTGCCAGCCAAAGGGCATTTGGTTAGGATGTATCTAAATTATTTACATCAGTTACATTTGCATTGTGGGGTGAATACTCTAATAGGTATCTTTCGACAGAAATGTTGGGTGGCGGGTCTACGTTCCATTGCGAAGCGAACCGTGCGGCAATGCCCTGAATGCAAGCTGGCCTTCCAGCCTCTAACGAGACAGCCACCACCACCCCCCCTGCCAAAGGAAAGGATCACCCTCACAAAACCGTTCACGGCGGTCGGAGTGGACCACACAGCAGCTATACACACGGAAACACGGCCAGGGTATATACTTATCGTAACTTGCATGGCCAGCAGAGCCGTGTACCTTGACTTCTGTCCCTCTTTGGAAGCAGAAGAATTCGTGTTGGCACTTAGACGGTTTAGCGCCACCCACGGTGCCCCACAGCTCATCATGTCCGATAACCATCAAACCTTCAAGGCTGCCAGCCACCTCCTGCAGGGACTTTATGAAGAGGATGAAGTCCAGCAGTTCCTGAGGAAAACTGGCATAGAGTGGCGGTTTCAGACGCCCCGTGCACCTTGGAAAGGTGGGTTCTTCGAGCGTTTGATAGGAGTAACGAAACGGACCCTCCAGATAGCCCTCGGAAAGAAGTACCTGCCGGACGCCCACGTGCTAACCCTCGTGAAAGAAGCAGAAGCAGTGGTGAATAATCGACCGCTCATGTACAGCGGTGACGAGCGCGAGGATGAAGTCCTCACCCCCTCCCATTTGATAAGAGGACACCAAGTCCACCTCATGGCCCCCATCTTACCGGACGACCATCTGAACGCAACCTTCACCTCTCGGAAGCTACGTGATCGTTACGTAAGATTGACAGATTCGCTCAAAGCCTTTAGGGAACGCTGGAGAAAGGAATACTTGAGTGCCTTGAGGGCCCGGCACGACAGTCGGCCCGGGGAACCCTCCAAGCTGCACCCCGGAGACATCGTGCTAGTGAAGCAGGACAATAAGAAGAGAGCGACTTGGCCACTGGGACGTGTCGTGGAGACGTATCCTGACGACAACGGAGTCGTACGCTCGGCGAAAGTGTTGTTTGAGGGTGTCGAATCGCTGCGAGCTGTCAGCCACCTGGTTCCCCTAGAAATAGCCCCCTCTGAGGATGACCATGAAGGAGACGACGGCGATGACGGAGAAGAGGGTGCGTACAGATCGACAGCCGGAATGCCAGGGATAGCGGAGACGTCTGGGAACGACCAGGGTATGGCAACAGCTACGACAACTCAACAACCAGCCACAGGAACGGACGACAGCGACGAGGAAGGTGAGAACTATGCAGTTAGCGAAAGAAGTGAAAATGAAAATGAAACTGAATCAGAGCAGACGAACGCACAAAGACGTTCTGCACGCCCATTGAGAAGGGCTGCCGCGAAACAGCGAGAACTAATGGACTGTCTACTGAAAGGTGACGATATATAAAAAGTAGCTGTAAACTGTAAGTGAAAAGGGGGCGTGTTCTATCTGGAAGGTAGGGAGGGTGGAGTTTGTGAGGTGTGCGTGAATCTGCGGAGGTTGGAAGTGCTTAGGGGTGGAGTACGGGGACGGGATGGTCTCTCGTGCGTACAGACCGAGCGTTGCACAGAACCTGCCCCTCCCTCTTGTACTCCATTAAGTAACAGCCTGCATGTAGCAGCGCTATAGAAGTCTCGATTATTGTGAGTTGAGACATACTGAATTTGAATTGTCATATGTATTTCTGCCATTTTTTGAATTGTCTTAGGCCCATTGCCTAATTGTCTTTGCACTTGAATTATTATGATTGTATTTCTGCCATTTTTTTTTTGAATTGTCTTAGGCCCATTGCCTAATTGTCGTTGCACTTGAATTATTATGATTGTATTTCTGCCATTTTTTTTTAATTCTTAGGCCCATTGCCTAATTGTCGTTGCACTTGACGTATTATGATTGCATTTCTACCATTTCTTGAATTGTCTTAGGCCCATTGCCTAATTGCTTGCCAATTGAATTGTAAAATGTGTACATATCACTTATTCTGTTCCTTATGTGTATTACACGAGTGCTTTAGAATTGCTAGGCCCATTGCCTATTTTGATCTGTTATATGACTGTATATTATTGATTGTGTTTATACCCCGGGGTAACATTGCTGTAGTATATTGTGCGTACTCTGTTCGAGTCGTTGCGGAGCGCTACGCAGCGAGCCTAACAGAGTCTCGGAGTAAGCCACTCCCCTCACCCCGAGTCTAGCTCCATCCAATTGACCGACGTTTCATCGCTCCTTATTTTGGGGCGTGGAGGATGTCGGGAATTTCGACCCGATCAATCGAAATTCCCGCCATTTGACTCCTCCTACGACTACGTCAAATTGGAGGGAGAGGAAAAACTCGCGGGCGAATGAATGTAGTTCCAAACGTGAACATTTAGAGCCAAAAAAGGAAACCACCTGGTAGGAAGGCGCTGAGACTAATAAAATCAATTGCTGGTAATTTAAGATTAGGAAAAATAAAGTCATTCTGTTGTAACATGTTAAAAAAATCCAATGTAGAAATTTAGGTTCAGGGCAAATTGCGCCAAAAAGGTGACGTCGGGGGTTGCGAGGATAGCTCGTCCTCTTTGATCCAACGTCCCCAACCGAAGTAAGTCCCCTCTAATTGTTATCTCTCCTCTCTACCTTGTCTACCAGGTTGGTTGTAGTAGAAGTTTGAGTGCAAGACGTTTAGTTTTTATATCGCAGTCTAGTGTAGAGATCCTTGTGATTGGGGATCTGAATCCTGAGTTAAATAAGAATAGGGATATTTGGTGTGTGATTCGTTGTGTATTGAATTCGAATTGGCACTATTTTCAGTTTGTTAATGAGTCCGGTGTGGACTTTGTGCTTGAAGAGCACATGCTACATTACCTAGGGTCAGTCTTGTTTTTCAGTAAGTCTTGTGAATGCTTTAGAATGTTGTTTGTCTTTATCAGAGTTTATTTTTGTAATAAAACTGTAAATTTTATCGCCGTATTTTAGTTAACTCCTGGAGGGTTTTGGCGAGTGTTGCCTCTTCAAGGCCTTGCGATCCGCCCAGTACATCGGGCAAATATAATAAACTGGTGAAAATCACGACATACAGGCTCAAAATAAGTTGAATTTGAACGCCCAAATTGAAACGCCATCAGGTGTTATCTGTTGAACGGTTACTTGACGAGCACAATGACTGGCAGTGACTTCCTGACTGTGACTGCCCACATCTATCCCCAATACCCCACAGCCATTGGGAACTCTCTCTCTCTCTCTCTCTCTCTCTCTCTCTCTCTCTCTCTCTCTCAAGGAAGACATTAATGCCTTAAGTTAGTAACAAGTATAAAATACGTTGAAGAAATCACATCAAATTGCTAATACTACTTTCACGTAATTTATTTTCAAATCTGAAGATATACGATCGTGTTTTCGAGGAAAATAGTTTCCGATGTCATCATTTAACTCAGAGAAATAGTACGTGAATTGTTTATTTGTTTATTTATATACTTATAAAGGAAAACGTGAATATTTACGCAGATAAAACCAGCCCGCTGTATACCTAGGTCTAGGCCGAAACCCGCCCGCGCCTAACGTTGTCATGGCTTTAGAACTCCCCTCTGATAAAATAGATGAAATTACTCTTTCTTTGATAGATATTTAACCAAACAACATATTTAAGGATGAATTATACTCGATGTTACTACAACAAGTTCATATTTTGAAACAAGTATCGTAAAACTATATTAGAGTAAACAGCTGGCTAAACTTTCCCGACTCGAAAGTGTGAAGTTCAAAACATCTACACATACAAGGAAACACCCATAGAACAACATTAATCGATCTACTACACTTACATTTCACAATGTACCGCTGCAGGTTAAAATAGTCCCTTATCTCATATATTATTATTATTAATTGCTAAGCTACAACCCTAGTTGGAAAAGCAGAATGCTATAAGCCCAGGGGCCCTAACAGGGAAAATAGTCCAGTGAGGAAAGTAAACAAGGAAAATAAACTATTTTAAAAAACAGTAACATTAAAAAAATAATTCCTATATAAACTATAAATACTTTAACAGAACAAGAGGAAGAGAAATTAGATACGATAGTGTGCTCGAGTGTACCCTCAAGCAAGAGAACTCTAACCCAAGACAGTAGAAGACCATGGTACAGAGGCTATGGCCCTACCAAAGACTAGAGAACAATGGTTTGGTTTTGGAGTGTCCTTCTCCTAGAAGAGCTGCATACCATAGGTAATAAGTAAAGAGTCTCTTCTACCCTTACCAAGGGGAAAGTAGCTACTGAACAATTACAGTACAGTAGTTAACCCCTTGGGTGAAGAAGAATTGTTTGGTAATCTCAGTGTTGTCAAGTGTATGGGCACAGAGGAGAATCTGTGAAGAATATGCCAGAGAGAAGGATCCAATGTAGTACTGTCTGGCCAGTCTAAAGATCCCGTAACTCTCTAGCGGTAGTATGGGTTGGCCAAGGCACCAGCCACCCGTTGAGATACTACCGCTCGAGAGTTAAGGGGTCTTTTGACTGGCCAGACAGTACTACATTGGATCCTTCTCTCTGGTTACGGTTCATTTCCCCTTTGCCTACACACACACACACACACACACACACACTGAGTAGTCTGGCCTATAGTTTACATATTTTCCTCTGTCTTCATACACCTGAAAACACACATTACAAAACAATTCTTCTTCACTCAAGGAGCTACTACACTGTAATTCTCTTGGTAAGGGTATAAGAGAGTCTTTAGCTATGGAAAGCAGCTCTTCTAGGAGAATGACACTCCAAAATCAAACCATTGATCTCTAGTCTTGGGTAGTGCCATAACCTCTGTACCATGGTCTTCTACTGCCTTGGGTTAGAGTTATCTGGCTTGAGGGTACACTCGAGCACACACTCTCATTTTATTTCTCTTTCTCTTGTTTTGTTAAAGTTTTTATATTTTATATGGGAGATATTCATTTTAATATTGTAAATCTACTAAAAATATTTAATTTTCCTTTCCTCACTGGGCTATTTTCCCTGTTGAAGCCCCTGGGCATAGCATCCTGCTTTTTCGAACTAGGGTTGTGGCTTAGCAAGTAATAATAATAAGAATAATACGAAACGAGATGAATATAAACCGCGATCGCGCACGTTCACTTAATCACACTTAAAGCAAGACTGACGAGTGACGGATCATGTCACTGACAGATTGTTCTATCACAATCACAACACCCGATTCAAATCGTTGCATCGAGTCGAATGAGCCGAACTTTAATGAGGTTTTTTTTTTACCACAGATTCGAAAATTCAAAGATGGCGAATTTGCTTTTATTTGATTAAATGTCAAATAATATTTTCATTCGTGTTTTTTATTTATAAGTAATTACTTTTATGCTCATTTTCATGAATTAAACGATAAGGAAAATTGAAGTTATGGTTGCATTGGTGGAGTGTTAGTGGCATAGGTTGGTGGTGTATTCGTGGTGTTGGCGGTGTGTTGGTGCACTTGGTGGTGATGTTGGTTGTCTATCGAGTATTTTGGTAGGAAGATATCATTCATGTATGTACGTACGTACGTGCATAAACTTAGAAGGTAGGAAACCTTTGAGGAATAACTATTATTTCCCCCAAGGAAGGAACAACTAGTAGGAGAGGGTGTCTGGACTCTGGAGGAAATATTACGCAAGGGAGGTAAGGCTATGCAAGGTTTGGCTTAACTACAGAACAAACCTTCTATTGAATTACATTTGTTTCTCCTACTGGTGTTCCTCCCACTATACCTTAACCTCACCGAACAAAACCTCCTCCAGCTATATCTCAAACTACGTAAGGTAATCATAGGCCAAGGCTGACGTTTTGGAAATATGCATATTCCCTTTACCGAATAAGTTAAACAACAAATGCGAGTTCTCATGTCTTTCAGCAGCCATTCCATAGGAGGCTAGTGCCATTATTGCATAACAGGCAGTTAACTATAGGCATTTTAAAGGGTTCTTTGCAGTATCTCTCCCTTAGTCCCTAGGGCCCAAAAGCCACGTTCACTATATAGCTTTTTACTTTACCTCTAATTCCATCTTGTTGCTTTTCAAGTTCTTTCATTTTCATACTGCAACTCAGTGAGGTCTGGCCTCCCCGGACCAAGCGCCAAACCATAGTAACCTATGCGCCATATTCATAATAACCTAACCATAACAATAAGAATAAGGCTGTTTTTAAGCTGATCCGGTGTTTTTTTTTTTTTTTTTTTTTTTTTTTTTTTTTTTTTTTTTTTTTTGGTGTGGGGGGGTATTTTTATTTTCCCTTTCCGAAATTGTGAAAAATATTGCGTCAGAGAGAGTCTTAGATATCTTATTAAAAGAGTTTATTGAAGTCGAAGGAGATAAGGAAAGAAGAAAGGAAGGAAGGAGTGGGACAATGTCAAACAGTGATTATGTATTGGTCTACGCTAGAAAACAATATATATATATATATATATATATATATATATATATATATATATATATATATATATATATATATATATATATATATATATATATATATATATATATATATATTACTGTAAACACAAAAGTATATATATATATATATATATATATATATATATATATATATATATATATATATATATATATATATATATATATATATTACTGTAAACACAAAAGTATTTAGATATATATATATATATATATATATATATATATATGTGTGTGTGTGTGTGTGTGTGTGTGTGTGTGAGTAGGTAGGCAGACATATATAAATCTATCTATCCAAACACATGTACAGTATATATACATATTTATGTATTTGTGTGTTTACAGTATGAATATACATACATTTATATATTATATAGATATACAGTATATGTATATGAAATATTTATGTATGTATGTATGTATGTAGATGGAGAACGCTGGCCAGAAACATCGACCCTACATAAGGGTGGGAAAAGATGCAGACAAAGAAGAAAGAAGAAGTATGTATGTATGAATGTTTGTATGTATGTATGTATTCTGAATTAATCCTCCTGTATTAAAAATACACTTTTTTGATATACCATTTAGGTACCCTCTATCTGCACCTACTTATCATTCTTCTACTATGCATTCGTTCACAATTCGTCTTTTAAATGTTTCTGTCCAACCTATCCTTGGTAAATGGTCTGCCCGGTTCCAACGCCGAGCTAAATAAGCTTTCATAATCCAGACATTTATAAACCCAGTTACGATTGAAACAGAAGGAAAGGAGATTGCAATAAAGTTCTTCATGGAAGTTGAAATCAGTTGCAAATGAAAAATGCATATTTTATTAAATGTTTTCCAATATCAATTGAAAATGTTTATGATATGGGGGTAATTAATGATGGACGTGGTATAGAGGATATGAATAGATTATATATATATATATATATATATATATATATATATATATATATATATATATATATATATATATATACATACATATATGTGTGTGTATGTGTATGTAAGTTTGTGTGCATTCAATGGGCTTCAAAATGAATTTGAGTTCTCTAAATGTTTTGAAATTGAGGTTTGAATGTTTAAATGTTACTCATGAGGGGCCGAGGCGGGGGACAATACATCACCCTAGAGACGGAGCCCCCTCTCCACCCAAGCTAGAACCAGGGAGGGCCAGGCAATGGTTGCTGATAACTCCATAAGTAAACATATAGGCTTCCCCAAACCCCCACCCCTACCTCAACAAAGATAGTGAGTTTGCAGACACTACAAGAAACTATTGAGCTTGAATTGGTCTCGAACACACATCCAACAGACGGCCAGGCATGGACGCTTCTTACAGTAATTATGTGTGAATAGACACTTGAGGGAAATTAAGAAAAGCGGTCGTGTTTACTTGGAAAATTATTATTATTATTATTATTATTATTATTATTATTATTATTATTATTGTTGTTATTATTATTATTATTATTAGATAAACTACAAACCTAATTGGAAAAGCAGAATGCTATAAGTCCAATAGTTCTAACAGGGAGAGCACCCCAGTGAGGAAAGGAAATAAAGGAATAGCATAAGCTATATGTGTTACTGCATGAGCGTGAGTCGTGGTATGACAATGAAACAATCTCCAACAGATTAATTAGATTTGAGGACAAAGCCCTCAATATTGGGAGTTAAATGGCAGGACATGAATAGAAATGAAACTATGAGAGAGATTGCTCGAGTGCCATATGTGGATGAGGTCATAGTGAAGGGTAGATGGAGATGGGTTATGCATGCTATTTGCACTCCTCAAGAGAGATTATTCACCAAACTTTCAGCTGGGCTCCACACGGCGCTAGATAAGTTGGAAGACCCAGGCCTACATGGCTGAGGACTATGAAGCGTGAAGTAGGAGATGGTGAATAGGGCAGTATTGATTTAAAAGTTCAAGATAGAGACGACTGGCAAAATCTAACCGAGGCCCTTTGCGACAGTAGACGTAGGAGATGATGATGATGATGCTGATGATTATTATTATTATTATTATTTTATTTATTTTTTTTTTTTTATTAGATAAACAGAAGGCTTTAAGCCTAATGGTTCCAACATGGAAAGCAGCCCAGTAAGGAAAGAAAATAAAGGATTAACATAAACTATATGAGTAATAATGAAGAAAGAATTATGAAATATTTCAAGACCAGTAACAACGTTATGATCAATCACATCTAAACTTTAAAACGAGACTTATGTGTTAGAACAATGTTAAATAGTCCTCTTTTCTGATTTATTAAGATATTTGCTAAAGGAAACAGAATGGTTGAATTAACAAGGTTTACGTGTAATAAAACTGGGCAAAGTATGTCAACCTGGAACTAATTGAGAATCTGAGACTAATTTTTTGTTAATTCTTTGCTATGAGTTTATTACAAAAAAATGGACCAAGTCAACGAAAATGAGTAATGTGTATATGTCCATAATCAATAATAATAATAATAATAATAATAATAATAATAATAATAATCATTATTATTATTATTATTATTGTTATTATTATTATTATTATTAATATAGAAATAGTTAGAATATCGTTATTTCAACTAGTGGATCTCATGCTATTTTTCCCTGCTGCAGCCCCTGGGCTTATAGCATCCTGCTTTTCCAACTAGGGTTGTAGCTTAGCAAGTCATAATAACAATGAAAATAATCTTTATAGCTAAAGTGACGTCTAGTTATGGCCTATTATGAAGGAGCAAGCTCCTTGGTAGTGTAGAGTGTTAATCTTATTCAATGATTTGTGTCAGCCTCTTCCTTCTAACCTATTGCTAACTGCTTTTCAATCTGCATTTCACCATATAAGGGACCAAATATCACTGCAATGAGATATTTTTTTTAATCAGAATAGTAGTATCAAAAGGTGATTGGTCAAAATCTAATTCAAGTGCTTATATAGGATAAAGTTGTTTTATAATACATTTCCTTATATGTATCATGAATAATTTGAATTTACTGTATTACACTTTGGTTAATTAATGACGGAATTTGAGTTGGTTGTATTTTTTCTTTATCTTTATGTGTCTGTTTAATAGCCTCTGTTTTGATATTAATCACAACAGTAATAGGCTACTAAAACATAAGAGGCCATAGAGAGCAAGGTTTGATTATTATTATTATTACTTGCTAAGCTACAACCCTAGTTGGAAAAGCAGGATGCTATAAGCCCAGGGGTTCCAACAGGGAAAATAGCTCAGTGAGGAAAGGGAACAAGGAAAAATAAAATATTTTTAGAAGAGCAACAATATTTAAATGAATATCACTTTATAAACTATAAAAACTTTAACAAAACCAGAGGAAGAGAAATAAGACAAGATAAGAACAGTGTGCCCGAGTGTACCCTCAAGCAAGAGAACTCTAACCCAAGACAGTGTTGATTCAACATGTGTTCATTCATTTTCTTATAAAACAGATAAAGGAATAGTTGATATAAAAGAGACTGCACCCAGGATTTGTATTATTCTGGAAATAAACATTGTTTCTTTGGTTATGTAAGCTTTATTACAAATTCTATGAACAAGGCTTTGCCTTCATGATATCACTTATCATTACAGCCTGATTTCCTCCATCTTGCTGTCCAATAATTTGACTTCATTTCATACAGCAACCGCAGGAGTTTCCTTCAGTTTCCCAGAACTGTTGAATGGCCTACCAGGCCCCGATGCCTGACTTCAGTATCACCCTGAAAGGCCACGACATTTCCACAGATTTTGCCATGAGGTTTAGGTCAGTAAACTACGTTTCAGCTGTTCAGATATTTTCATTTTTGGAATTGTATTATGTACAGATTGGTCAGAAACTGTCCAGGAGTCGTGTCTTCATACGCAGTTCTTAAGGTTGAACGGTTTAAAGGCCGCTCATGAATGGCAAAGGCAAGGGACAGTGGCACTGCCCTATCAAGCAAGACAATGCCCTTCAGACTGACCATTTATACATATGATCCATATGATCAACGCCCAAGACCCCTCTCAACCCAAGCTAGGACCAAGGAGAGCCAGGCAATGGTTGCTAATGACTCAGCAGGTAGACCTATAGGCTCCCCCCAAAACCCCCATTCTTAGCTCGCAAGATGATGAGGTTGCAGCGTCCAAAGGAGCTAATGCGTTTGAGCGCGACTCGAACCGCAGTCTGGCGATCACCAGGCAAGGACGTTACCAGCTTGCCTCTATTTGTAGATTGGGTCATAATTGTCCTTATCATTGTATAGTTTATTATACTTGCCATTGAGTCTTGACTTCTTAATTTCAACCAACAACTATTTACATCTGGTTTATTTTTATTCATATATTATTATACCTTGAACATGTTATATACCGATTTCCACAAGATTTTAGTCATATATTTCATATATGCCACATCTGGCTACCATTTGAACTTAGGATATTTTGTATATTTGTAACAAAATCATTAGACTAATCTTGTCTTTTCTCTTTCATCAGGAAAAGTGAGCTGTTACAGCTGCATGCCATTGAGTGGTGAGTACATGAAAAGTAATATTTTTCAATGTTCTGTAATAACTCTTAACTTTAGACCTTTAATTGAACATTGCATTTTCTTTTATACTTCTCAATGTAGGTGGTTGTAGAAGGCGAGTCATTGTATATGAGGTGTTGAAATATAGAGAGAGAGAGAGAGAGAGAGAGAGAGAGAGAGAGAGAGAGAGAGAGCGAGAGAGAGAGCCATTTTTAAGAAGCATATAAGGTTTGAAGTAAAGACAAGATGGCTTAATTTGTTAAAAATGCATATGCCACTTCAGACACACTTAAGAAAGCCACCTTATTGCTCCTTATTATAAGGATCATTATAGCTTGGAGATTGAAACATAATTCACTCGTCGTCGTATTGTTTGTGCATTATAACTAACACACCAAGCAGTCTACTAAAGTATGATTCTCTCTCTCTCTCTCTCTCTCTCTCTCTCTCTCTCTCTCTCTCTCTAAGCAGAAATGTTATAGCTTCAATAAGGATGGTCGTCGAATTCCAAAATATATATTTTTATAATATACAAATTTGACAAAGAATGTTTGTTTATGTAGGAATTTAAATCTATGAAGATTTCTCGTCACTTATAAATGTTACTTTGGAGAAAATTAAATAATTAATTTTGATATTAATTAAATTCATTATTATTTTAATTTTCATTATAACCTCTCGTATCTTTTTTTTATAAGGACGGTAATAATTAACTGGTTGTTCAAGAAGAGATATAATGAATCTCCTCTCTCTCTCTCTCTCTCTCTCTCTCTCTCTCTCTCTCTCTCTCTTCCCCCAAGGTATACAGAATTTTTGTAGACATAAGCTGTTATGAATATGTATCACTAACACTCGTGATTTTAATAGATGTAAATATCACCCACAATGGCATTTAATTCTGAATTCTACTTCTGGTAATGTATGTCCCCTGTGAATTCATTTATAATAAATGCTTCTGGCTGATCAAGGATTTGATCAGCCAGAAGCATTTATTATAAATGAATTCACAGGGGACATACATTACCAGAAGTAGAATTCAGAATTAAATGCCATTGTGGGTGATATTTACATCTATTAAAATCACGAGTGTTAGTGATACATATTCATAACAGCTTATGTCTACAAAAATTCTGTATACCTTGGGGGAAGAGAGAGAGAGAGAGAGAGAGAGAGAGAGAGAGAGAGAGAGAGAGAGGAGATTCATTATATCTCTTCTTGAACAACCAGTTAATTATTACCGTCCTTATAAAAAAAAGATACGAGAGGTTATAATGAAAATTAAAATAATAATGAATTTAATTAATATCAAAATTAATTATTTAATTTTCTCCAAAGTAACATTTATAAGTGACGAGAAATCTTCATAGATTTAAATTCCTACATAAACAAACATTCTTTGTCAAATTTGTATATTATAAAAATATATATTTTGGAATTCGACGACCATCCTTATTGAAGCTATAACATTTCTGCTTAGAGAGAGAGAGAGAGAGAGAGAGAGAGAGAGAGAGAGAGAGAGAAAATCATACTTTAGTAGACTGCTTGGTGTGTTAGTTATAATGCACAAACAATACGACGACGAGTGAATTATGTTTCAATCTCCAAGCTATAATGATCCTTATAATAAGGAGCAATAAGGTGGCTTTCTTAAGTGTGTCTGAAGTGGCATATGCATTTTTAACAAATTAAGCCATCTTGTCTTTACTTCAAACCTTATATGCTTCTTAAAAATGGCTCTCTCTCTCGCTCTCTCTCTCTCTCTCTCTCTCTCTCTCTCTCTCTCTCTCTCTTATATTTCAACACCTCATATACAATGACTCGCCTTCTACAACCACCTACATTGAGAAGTATAAAAGAAAATGCAATGTTCAATTAAAGGTCTAAAGTTAAGAGTTATTACAGAACATTGAAAAATATTACTTTTCATGTACTCACCACTCAATGGCATGCAGCTGTAACAGCTCACTTTTCCTGATGAAAGAGAAAAGACAAGATTAGTCTAATGATTTTGTTACAAATATACAAAATATCCTAAGTTCAAATGGTAGCCAGATGTGGCATATATGAAATATATGACTAAAATCTTGTGGAAATCGGTATATAACATGTTCAAGGTATAATAATATATGAATAAAAATAAACCAGATGTAAATAGTTGTTGGTTGAAATTAAGAAGTCAAGACTCAATGGCAAGTATAATAAACTATACAATGATAAGGACAATTATGACCCAATCTACAAATAGAGGCAAGCTGGTAACGTCCTTGCCTGGTGATCGCCAGACTGCGGTTCGAGTCGCGCTCAAACGCATTAGCTCCTTTGGACGCTGCAACCTCATCATCTTGCGAGCTAAGAATGGGGGTTTTGGGGGGAGCCTATAGGTCTACCTGCTGAGTCATTAGCAACCATTGCCTGGCTCTCCTTGGTCCTAGCTTGGGTTGAGAGGGGTCTTGGGCGTTGATCATATGGATCATATGTATAAATGGTCAGTCTGAAGGGCATTGTCTTGCTTGATAGGGCAGTGCCACTGTCCCT
>NC_090726.1:57648475-57650975 GCF_036898095.1 Palaemon carinicauda | reverse complement strand
CGGTGAGGTTAAGGTATAGTGGGAGGAACACCAGTAGGAGAAACAAATGTAATTCAATAGAAGGTTTGTTCTGTAGTTAAGCCAAACCTTGCATAGCCTTACCTCCCTTGCGTAATATTTCCTCCAGAGTCCAGACACCCTCTCCTACTAGTTGTTCCTTCCTTGGGGGAAATAATAGTTATTCCTCAAAGGTTTCCTACCTTCTAAGTTTATGCACGTACGTACGTACATACATGAATGATATCTTCCTACCAAAATACTCGATAGACAACCAACATCACCACCAAGTGCACCAACACACCGCCAACACCACGAATACACCACCAACCTATGCCACTAACACTCCACCAATGCAACCATAACTTCAATTTTCCTTATCGTTTAATTCATGAAAATGAGCATAAAAGTAATTACTTATAAATAAAAAACACGAATGAAAATATTATTTGACATTTAATCAAATAAAAGCAAATTCGCCATCTTTGAATTTTCGAATCTGTGGTAAAAAAAAAACCTCATTAAAGTTCGGCTCATTCGACTCGATGCAACGATTTGAATCGGGTGTTGTGATTGTGATAGAACAATCTGTCAGTGACATGATCCGTCACTCGTCAGTCTTGCTTTAAGTGTGATTAAGTGAACGTGCGCGATCGCGGTTTATATTCATCTCGTTTCGTATTATTCTTATTATTATTACTTGCTAAGCCACAACCCTAGTTCGAAAAAGCAGGATGCTATGCCCAGGGGCTTCAACAGGGAAAATAGCCCAGTGAGGAAAGGAAAATTAAATATTTTAAGTAGATTTACAATATTAAAATGAATATCTCCTATATAATATATAAAAACTTTAACAAAACAAGAAGAGAAATAAGATGAGAGTGTGTGCTCGAGTGTACCCTCAAGCAAGATAACTCTAACCCAAGGCAGTGGAAGGCCATAGTACAGAGGTTATGGCACTACCCAAGACTAGAGAACAATGGTTTGATTTTGGAGTGTCCTCCTAGAAGAGCTGCTTTCCATAGCTAAAGAGTCTCTTCTAACCTTACCAAGAGGAAAGAGGCCACTGAACAATTACAGTGCAGTAGCCCCTTGAGTGAAGAAGAATTGTTTGGTAATGTGTGTTTTCAGGTGTATGAGGACAGAGGAGAATATGTAAACTATAGGTCAGACTACTCAATGTGTGTGTGTGTAGGCAAAGGGAAAATGAACCGTAACCAGAGAGAAGGATCCAATGTAGTACTGTCTGGCAAGTCAAAAGACCCCTTAACTCTCTAGCGGTAGTATCTCAACGGGTGGCTTGTGCCTTGGCCAACCCATGCTACCGCTAGAGAGTTATGGAGTCTTTAGACTGGCCATACAGGACTACATTGGATCCTTCTCTCTGGTTACGGTTCTTTCCCTTTACCTACACATACACGGAATAGTCTGGCATATTGTTCACAGATTCTCCTCTGTCCTCATACACCTGACAACACTGAGATTACCAAACAATTCTTCTTCACCCAACGGGTTAACTACTGTACTGTAATTGTTCAGTAGCTACTTTCCTCTTGGTAAGGGTAGAAGAGACTCTTTAGCTATGGTAAGCAGCTCTTCTAGGAGAAGGACACTCCAAAATCAAACCATTGTTCTCTAGTCTTGGGTAGTGCCATGGCCTCTGTACCATGGTCTTCTACCGTCTTGGGTTAGAGTTCTCTTGCTTGAGGGTACAATCGGGCACACTATTGTATCTAATTTCTCTTCCTAATGTGTTGTTAAAGTATTTATAGTTTATATAGGAATTGTTTGTTTTAATGTTACTGTTTTTACAATATTTGATTTTCCTTGTTTACTTTCCTCACTGGGCTATTTTCCCTGTTAAGGGCCCTGGGCTTATAGCATTCTGCTTTTCCAACTAGGGTTGTAGCTTAGCAATTAATAATAATAATATATGAGATAAGGGACTATTTTAACCTGCAGCGGTACATTGTGAAATGTAAGTGTAGTAGATCGATTAATGTTGTTCTATGGGTGTTTCCTTGTATGTGTAGATGTTTTGAACTTCACACTTTCGAGTCGGGAAAGTTTAGCCAGCTGTTTACTCTAATATAGTTTTACGATACTTGTTTCAAAATATGAACTTGTTGTAGTAACATCGAGTATAATTCATCCTTAAATATGTTGTTTGGTTAAATATCTATCAAAGAAAGAGTAATTTCATCTATTTTATCAGAGGGGAGTTCTAAAGCCATGACAACGTTAGGCGCGGGCGGGTTTCGGCCTAGACCTAGGTATACAGCGGGCTGGTTTTATCTGCGTAAATATTCACGTTTTCCTTTATAAGTATATAAATAAACAAATAAATAATTCACGTACTAATGCTCTGAGTTAAATTATGACATCGGAGACTATTTTCCTCGAAAACACAATCGTATGTCTTCAGATTTGAAAATAAATTACGTGAAAGTACAATACTAGCAATTTGATGTGATTTCTTCAACGTTTTTTATACTTGTTACTA
>NC_090726.1:57613475-57640975 GCF_036898095.1 Palaemon carinicauda | reverse complement strand
CTACAAGAGAAGTAATGAACAAAATAAAATATTTTAAGTACATCAACAACACTAGATTAGATCTATCACATATAAACTATAGAAAAAAAAAACAAGAGGAAGAGAAATAAGATAGAATAGTGTGCCCGAGTGTACCCTCAAGCAAGAGAACTCTAACCCAAGACAGTGGAAGACCATGGTACAGAGGCTATAGCACTACCCAAGACTAGACAACAATGGTTTAATTTTGGAGTGTCCTTCTCCTAGAAGAGCTGGTTATGACCATTTAAGTGGTTTATCTTGCGTAGTTATTCCATTTCTGTTTTTGGCATCCAATTAAAACTGTTTTTATACCAAGAGTTTATTTTCTTAGTTTAGCCTGCCATCGCAAGGCAATCTTTACAGACAGACAGACATTAGCTTAGCTATGTCAAATTACGTCATTATTTCGTCACTGAATATTTAATCAAAATATGCTGTTCGTTCCTTCTGTATGTTTACGAGGTTTAAAACATCATTCTAAGCTAAAACTGTTTTCATTACTAACAGGAAATTCATAATGAAATAAAGGCTGCTCTCAAAGAAGATATTGATTAATATAAGATTAGCTAGCATCACAATGGAATGTCCCTGATTGACGTTGGCAGGATAGGGATTCGAGTCTCGCTCAAGCTCTATACTTTCTTATAGCGTCTACCTATAGACTTTGGTGTCAACAACCTCCCTATCCTCGTGAGCTAGGGATTGGGGGTTTGGAGGAGCATAAGTCTACTGTACGTGCTGAGTCATCAGCAGCCATTACCTGACCCTTCCTGGTCCTAGCTTGGAGGGGGGGGGGGCTTGGGCGCTCATGATATGTAATATATGCTCCGTCTCTAGGACCTTGTCAGCCATCTAGGGCATTGTCGGTATTCCTTGCCTCTGCCATTTATGAACGGAAGAAAAACTGTGGTAGAGTTACTATATTCGGACTGCCAGTCTTTCAGTACTAGTGCTTGGCTGTCAAGCACGAACTGATACTTTACTGTACGACTGCATTCTACAATGCATCATAGATTAAAAAGTAATTAAAAAGACACTATATGCTAGAGGTAAACTTAAAATAAGTTGTTTGACAACCCATCTTTTAATTTAGATGTACTTGCAAAAGGTCAAAATGTATTAAAGTTACAGATGTACTATAGGTCATTTTTCGAATTTATTGTTCAATTTGCACAAAATCGCAGTCTGGATTTTATCAACAAAAAGCTTAAAATATTGTAAAATAATTTTGTGGAATGTTTAGGGTAACCGGATATATTATAAACAAAAAAACAAAATAGATTTTATTTTCAGTGAAAAGGTTAATTGAATTAAAGATGTAACAGTGTTGAATAAGTTAAAGTCAAGCAACCATTGGAATCAGCAGTACTGGAATTAGCACAAGAGATAGGTGGAAAAGCTCCTAAACAAGACCAAATAAAACTATCAGAAAAAGCCAACCACCTAATAAGAAAATTATTGGAAATCTGTAAAATCCAAGAGAGATGAAATAGAACTGCCAGAACTAAACAAATAATAAACAAACTAAAAACCCAAGACATCTGTAAACCCAATCAGACCAAAATTGAGGAAACACTAAAGAAAAGACAAAGCATCAAATGGATGAAAAGAAGACTTGGAACAGAGTGCCAACAGATATTTGAATTGAAGGATGAAAATGCAAATATCATCATCAAAAGACATGGAGTGATAAAAATTAGAGAGGATTTCTATACAATGGTATACTAAGTGATAAAAGAAATAACTTTGCCTATAGAAATATTGAAGCACCTGAGCAGATACAAAAAATGACAGTAGAAGTAAGGAAAGCATTTAAAGGCATTAAAAGAGGCAAAACAGCATAAGATGGCCTAACATTTGATTTAATAACAGATGGGGGAGATTTCAAAATAGTAAAACTCACTGAACTTTACATACCATGTCTGCAAGAATGGTCTCTGCCAACTGCTTGGAAAAACTTTATCATTATATGAATTCACAAATAGGGGAACACAACAGACATGAAAATTTAATTCCCAATAAGTTTACTCAGTAATATATAAAAATATTTACAGAGATCATATTAGCCAAATAGAAAAACATCTATACTTTAATCAACTAAGAGATCAGGCACGTTTTAGAAGCGGGTATTCAATAACTGACCATATCCATGTAACAAACCATAATATATGGTATTTATAGACTACAAGTAAGGTTTTGAGTCTATCAAAACTTCAGCAGTAATGAAAGCCCTTCAAATACAAGGAATAGATGAATCTTATGTTAGAACACTTCAAGATATATTTACATGAAGTAGAGCAATACTAAAACTACATAAAGACAGTGAAAAAATTAAAATTGAGAAAGGAATTAGACAGGGAGACCCCACATCTCTTAAATCAATCATTACATGCCTAAAAGAAGATTTTAAGAATTTACATTGGGAAAATGTCAGAATTGACATTAATGGGGAATACCTTAACAATTTGAGATTGCAGATGACATAGATCTATTAGGTGAATCATGGGAGGAATTGCAAAAGATGATATAAGATTTTAATAGAAAATGTAGAAATCTGGGACTGAAAATTAATATGAGTGAAACAAAAAGATAATGTTCAATGAAAATGCAGACACAACTCATAGGGGTTATGGAAGAACCTCTAGAGATAGTGAATATACATTCTAAGGCCAGACAGTAAATATTTCCTCAGGACACGAGACTGAAATTAAAAGAAGGATATGCATGGGAGCTTTTGGTAAACAATATGAGATTATGAAGGGTAAAATGCCACTTTCTCTAAGAATAAAAGTTTAATCAGATAGTCCTACCAGTATTAACTTATGCATCAGAAACTTGGAACCATACTGAATCCTTAGAATATAGGTTAGTTACAAAGCAAAGAACTATGGAAAGAATAATAACAGGAATAACACTAAGAGACAGAAAAAGAGCAACATGGATACGAGAGCAAACCAAAGTTCCAACATATAAGAAAAAGAAATGGACTTGGGCAAGACATATAATGAAAATGACAGACGATAGATGGACATTAAGAATAACAGAAAGGGTCCCTAGAGATTGTAGGAAGGGGAAGGAAGGGAAGACGATGGATTGATGAACTAAGAAACTGTGGATGTGGCCTGGCACCGAGAGACCATAAACAGACATAAGTGGAAGGATGTCTGAGACCTTTGTTCTGCATTGGATTAGTATTGTGTGATGATGATGATGATGATGATATGTGTGTGTATACATACAGTATATATATATATATATATATATATATATATATATATATATATATATATATATATATATATATATATATATATATATATACACATACATCATTTACCATTCATTGGTTTAACATCCATAAATGATTATTAACAGGGAGGTGGATAAGGTAAACTAATGCTAGTTTCAACATTTTTTTTATAGCTTTGTGGCAGTTATAATGATATAGAGTAAAGATGGGCTGTTATAGTTTTAATTGTTCTTATCACTTCTGTGCCAATTTATGTCTTACCCAACACCCCCAAATATTAAGAACCACAGCACCACCAAAGTCTTGTGATTTAAAGGCAAATTGTAAAACACATTCATTGAACATCACTCCAAATCTGATAAACTTGATAACGTATCACTAACACTGGAAGGCATATATGAGCTTATAGAATCAGTGTGAAGTGCTGCAACTTTGAGTTGTTTAGGTACTAAAAGAGCTGCAATTCTAGCACTTATATTGCTAACAGTGCTATCTTCATCTTCAATTTCCTTTGATGATGGTGATTTACTTATACGAGGCATATTTCTAGGGCTGCTTAGAATTTCATCTGGCTTGTCTAAAAATGATGGTTCTGATTTTGTGTAAGTTTTCTGGAGTTCCCTAACTTTACTCTCTTTATAAAGGCTTCTCATGTACCTAACCTTCAAATCCTCTGAAGTCTTACTACTTTCCTTAGGCGAGGCATACATATCATCATCAGAGTTGATTACTTCTGCAATACTAAATGTTTCACCAGCTGCAACAAACTTTGCTTTCATACTCTTTATATCACCAGATTCACTTTGCTGTACATTTTCTTCAATGGAAACAGACAAATTTTCACGACTGACAGCACCTTCAGAAATAGATGTATCACTCCTTTTTCTAAACCCTTGACTACCATTTCTCAAAAGAACATCGGCTTTCCTTCCTTTCATTAATTCTTGATATACCTCTTTTGAAAGAAGTGATACCTCACTAACTTCAGAAACTTCTGGTGACAAAATTGAACTCGAAGAATAGACATCCACTTCTGAAATGCTTTGGGAGCTTGAAGAATTTTTGCTTTTTATCACTGTTCCACCAATAATGCTTTCACTTCTTTCAGAAATGATACTATTCGACATCAGTTCTTCATTCTTAGCATCTAAAAACTGGCAATCACTTTTTACAGAACTTTTCTTTGAACTCACTTCTTGAATATCACTCTTAGAAGACTTCATTTTAGTGTCCCGCATTATGTTTGTTCCTTTCTTTGCTTTTATATGCTTTTTTGGTTCACTCTTAGATGACATGAAATGTGACAGTTCTTTACTCTCTGTACTCCTTGGTGACCTACCTATTTTAGAATTGTCATGATCAACTGGAAATTCTGACACAGTACCTGGATCAGGGTTGGAGTTTGATGATACTTCAAAATCATCATCATACTCAGTAGGATGACTCTGATTGTATTCAGAAATATCAAAGGTTCTATTTTTTTCTAGTTTAGTCAATTTTCTTTTCTCTACATTATCTTTTAAATCATTATTCTTTGATGCATCTTTATTTATTTGTGTAAATTGATTTGAAGTTTCAAACACTACAGTCTGTTGTGCAAAGTCTTTCTGACCATTGACATTCAATGAAGTTATTTTTTCATTGGAAGCACTACTTGCCTGACAGCCAACTGAAACCAAAAGAGAACCTTTGTTTTTCATCAACTTTCTTTTCTTGATATCTGTCAATTCATCTTTGAAATTCTTTTCTAATGACTGTAACTTCTGCTTTACCCGGTAACTTACTTCGGCACGAAGTTGATAAGCTAACTCAGGATCTAATTTTGCCTTGCGAAGTAATGATGTGCGAGTTAGTCTAGGATAAACAGCTTTGTTGTGAATGCTACAAGAAGCAACGGGAGTTGAACGTAGCCAGCCCTTTGGGGTTTTCAAAGTTTGACACCTGATGGGTTCTATTTTTCTTTCATGATTATCACTACTACTTTTTTTGACTGACCCTTTAACGTATAGCTTCTCAGCACTTTTCCTTTCATCTGTTTGCTCAGACTCTAGTGAACTATGCAAGGAAGTTTCATCACTACTATACATCTCAACATTTTCTGAGCATGAGCTAACATTTTGCTTCACATCATAACAATTATCTAAATTCCCTATAGTCTCAAAAAAGCCTCCCAAATCTTTCATTTTTTCATTCCATATTTTTTCACTTTCAGAATCATGACCATAATACAAGATGGGATCAGGCTGGTTGCAGTTAACTGATTTTTTACCCGAGCCATTTGCATTCTCTCCACTTACTTTCTCTTCTTGAGACGTTTCACTCCTCACTAACGCAGCTATCTTTAGTGCAATTTCTTCTGATGACTCTCGTTGTACAACTGAATCTTTCAAAGCATTGTCTAAGGACTTTGAACAATTAAAAGAGTGTTCAAATCCATATGTATTAGCACCAAGAAACTGATTGGTGCTTACATTATTCATTATATGTATGTTTTTGTCAAACTTATGATGTTCCCCGGAAATTTCATTCATTTCCATTAGACTTTGATTTCTCTTGTCATCAGAGACAAAATCGCTAAAATTTTTACTGACTGTATCTTGATCTTTATTGTAATAATGCTTCAATGTATGTGATGTAACATCTCCTAAATATCGAAGAGAGATGGAAATAGTTAAATGTCCCACTAAATTTCCAATATGATTTCTTAATTCTACTTTTCCTGCCATATGTCCATCAGTTTCTCCCTGAGATTTTAACTGTAAAGTGCATTTTCCAAAGAGAGCAGGGGGATACGTCAATGCATTCATTATAATTACCACAACATTTTGTGATGAGATAACGTCATTATTGACACTGGAACTCTTCTGCTCAGATTCCTGTGGAATCTTATACAAACAAGATTTTCCTCTGTGAAAGATAAATTTACCACCATTACGATAACTCTCTTCCACTTCTAAAGGTAAAAACTGATTTCCATTACTGATATATTGAAGGTGATTTTTTATACTTTCAGTTGTAAGAAAGTGAATGCACAATAATGGTCCTTTAGTTATCTGAAATGAAAAAGAAAAATTTCCTGTTAATAAGTCAACAGATTCCAACCACCAATGTACAACAAACTTTATGACACATCATTCACTTTCTTCCAAACACCTGATGTGAGAAAAGACCACTGGCATCTATAACCTTTTCTAAATTGTTATTTTAAGTATATCTTTCAATCCATACAATTTCTCTCTCAAGCACTAAAATTGTTTATAAAAGACTCAAGGATTTTACGAAAACTTGATTTATTTTTCATAGGCACTATTAAGGCTGACCTTTATAAGTTTAAAATCAAATATAGTTTGGGATCTCTTTTAAAAATTAAAGGAAGCTAAGATTGGCATGGCTATTGTTAACAAAACTTAGACTTACAAGAGAGTTGTGCCGCAAAAGTTTTTCTTAAGTAAAGACCAGGCCACCATAAAAAGTGTCATCTAAATTATTTGAAAAATTCAAAGGAATACAGAGAATTCCAGGTCAATGATATGAAGTGCTATTCAAACTGGTCAATTTTATTTAATTTATCATTAACACACCATCTATGGAACTGTGGAGCTTAATGCATTCAACATCGATATTATGGTGCAAGCATATCTATAAGACAGAGGGCAAAATTCTTGGGACTGACCAGACATGAATCTATTTTCGAAGTAAGATCTAGTCTTTAAAAAATAGAAAACCTGAAACTTACATCTTTTCACACAAAAAATGAGGCCTTATGGTTTTTCTATATATGAGAACAATGATTCATGAAAAGGGTGAATGGGTAAGGCCCACATGAAAATCAATAGATAAATAGTTACAAGAAATATTAACCAATTTTTGCCAGATCCATTAAAACTATTCATATTTACATTATCAATATCACAGAAGAGTATGAGACATTGAGATCAGAATTATGAATGAAGTTGAAAAGAAGACAATTCAACAATATAATGGCCCTGTCTGCAATAGTATTCTAATTTAGTGGCCTAGTTAAACTGTTCATTGATAATAGTGTGAAGATCACATAATCTACACGAGTCATAATGAAAGAAGGAAAAGGGTAGAGAGAAAAAAAGTTCTAACAAACACACCTATAGATAAGGGAAAGGACAGATGAAGGTAGCACTGACAGCTAAATAGAAATAAAACCAATTGGAGATGAACATGACATGAGTTTACAATAAAATGAGTGAAGTCATAAACCTGGATTTTGCTTAATAAGACCTAATGCAAAGCCCTCCTAAAAGCATTGACATATGCATCCCTAAAGTTCTTGATTATGAACAAATATGGGTAGAGTAAAGATAAGATATCAATAATTGATCTAACCTTACAGATTTGGTAGTTTCAAAGACTGAAGTTATTATAAAAGAAAAAGCAATGGAACAATAGCTGGTGTGATTATATAAATTGCCATTCCAGAAACCAGCTTTATATGTTTCAAGATAACTGGGAAATTAAATTTAGCATGACATCAATCACTGTTAGTGTTACTATGTGTACTTATCTGTTTTGTCCCTGGATTATGCAGTAATCAACTTGAAATTTATATAGTCACAGTCCTCCCAAGTGTACATAAGCTGAAGCTATTAAATGGTGCCTTTCCACACAAACATCATATATTTCTAAAATGATCATTGCTATTACAATAAAAATAAGAATTACAATTTTGTATAAATCCTATTTACCATTCTTGGGAAAAAAGAAACCACAAAAGAACTTTCGATTTGGTGTTATAGAGGCTGATCCTTACATCCACAAGAGTCAGCAATAGTTCTTCAAAGTGCAATGTGTCATTGCCCTATACTGTATATTTTCTATTTCTCAAAAAACTTTTTGTAAAAGTATACATTTATCTTTTGATAATTTGCATAAAAATTACAAATTTGGAAGTAATTTGTATTTTTCCCAATGATACAAACCTGTAGCTGCTCTTACTACCTTTCCCTCCCCTGGAGGACTTGGAACCCTTTTGATCTTTATCAGGAAAGGGCTGCTTTGACACCTTGTCGGACGACCCTGTTGTCCTTCTGGTCAAGGGTTTGGTGGTCTGCAGCTGCTTCTCAGAAGCTGGTGCAGCTTTACTGTAGGGCCTGGATGGAGAGGCCCTGTGGAGAAGGGAGTCCTGGTTGGACTTTCTCCATCATTCAGCCACCCTCTTGACCTCTTCAGGCTTGAACAAGGAGGAGCCGTCCAAGGTGGAGTTTCTGAGTCTGGTAACCTTAGCCTGGGGGACGGTCTATGGAACCTCTTGATTGCTGCATCCCGTCACCTGAGAATCGTATCCGCCCACAGGTTAACCAGCTGGGGAGCAAGGAATTCTATGGTGCAGAGGCCAGATAGAAGGAAGGTTTCCATAGACTTCTTTGTAGAATCCTTACACCAATCCTTGGTTCTAACAAGGTGGCCCTCTGATCCCAAACACAGGTTCTGTCATGAAATGCTTGCATGACATACTTCACTACCACCTTCTCCATGTTTAGGATCTCAGATCACAAAAAAGAGGCTGAGAGCCAAGAAAGCCTCTCAAACGAAACCTCCCTCAAGAGAGACTCTATGCAGGAGTCCAGAGGCAAAGCCGGAAGGCGCTCATCCGAGACCTCATAATATCTCCTCTGCTGGACGAATGGTGGCGGAAGGAATTTAGAAGAAGATTCCAATCGAAGCGCACTAGAAGAGTCGCCAATCTGAGAAAACACCTCCTTTCTGGCTTCCGTCAACCCCTTCAACCAAGGGTAAAGCTCCCCTGGCCTTGAACTAGATGGCAAGATATGTTAAAGGGATAGGTTTGGTGGAAGAACATACCTTTGATAGAAGGCATTGGAGAGGGCACATCAGGCAGCTGACCCCTTAATGTAAGGATAACAGTGGGGAATAAGATAGGAAAGGGATAGGAGATTTCCAATCCCTTTCCAAAGTGAGTTTTATAATGAGGTTTTTTATTTAAAATATTTCTATTACAGATGAATTACAATAGACCAAAATGCATTCAGGTTGGATATGATAACCCAACTATCCCGAAATGGGGCCACGAGTGTTGTCAGGTGCATTGTGATTGTTCTGCTGATTGGAGGAGGGCTTTAGAACCTGGAAATTGTTCCATTTGTATGGAGTGGATCAATTCTGCTCGGAATTCAGATGCTCAGGAAATTTTCCAAACCTCAAAGGGAATGAAAAAAATAATATAATGGCCTTCTGAGTATTTACCAAGCAAGGATCTCTTAGATCTTATTAGCCTTAATATACCAATTCTAGTCATGAGAGGGGATCATAAAGGACCAGACCCCTATCAATGTCAAAGGCTTTGGATCTGAGGATAACCTAAACTCTATAGAGGAGGAAGCCTTAGTGCTGGGTTCCTCAGAGGAGCTTTTGAGTTTCTCAAAGAAGTATCCCATGGGAACATTTCGTTGACTACTTTGCTGCCTAGGTCAGATACAAGTCAGGGTTTCACTATACAGATAGAGGCATTGATCCACTCCTTCTACAGTCAGGCCACTCAAGGTACTGTTGACCTTCCTCCTGCTTCCCTTTCACTCCAACCTGGGGATTCAGCTGTAGCTGGGCCTTTAGGTTACCAGCTTCCAAGGAAGGCTCCAATGGGAGATCTTCCTTCCGGTCCTTTCGATTTGGCCGTTGCTGGGCTTTCGGATTACCAGCTTCCAAGAGAGGTTCCAGCTGTGGCTGTACCTTTGGGTTATCAGCTTCTATGGAAGGTTTCAATGAGATCTCTTCCTTCTGGTACTAAGGATTCAGCTGTGACTGCCCCTTTGGGTTCTCAATTTCCCAAAAAGGGCCCAAAGTGGGCTCTTCTTTCCATTCTAAGTAATGATAGCTTGGTAGTGGGGGGATGCGGCAGAGGGGGCTTATGACATGTACGTAAAGGAGTAGGGAACTCTTGGAGATCTTGTGATGGATGTACACTTTGGCCTGAATCTAATATTTTTTCAAAATAAGTGTAAGGATTTGCCATTCAAAGACAATGAATTTGAAAACCTGGTGGCATTTCCAGACCCATAAAGGAGATTCATAGATCCATCTCTTAGGCATATCCCCAGCTAACCCCAAAGGAGGTTGTTCTGATGCCATACATGGCTGCTATCACTACCTTACCAGAAGCAGTATCAGATGCTGGGGTTTCCTTCTCAACCACAGTTTGCTTGATGCTTCTAGGGTTGGACTGACAGTGCCTGGCCAGAAAACTCCCGATTGGACCAAAATGGCGAAAATAGCTTCTGAGTCAATGAGGGAGGTGCTGATTAAAGGTGATTTTACCTTGCCCAAAGAGTGTAGGTCCTTTTTGGGGGTATTCACTAAAGAGTTTGAGGGTCACAGAACTAATAGGGTTTCATGAAGTCTTCCTTCCTAAAAAATGGGATGCTCAAGTTGGGACCAATCAAGTGGGAGACCATTTCCTTATCACCATTGGATTGCAGAATTTAGTGCCTGGCAGACCTTGTTCAACTTAGTATCTGCTGCAGCTTCCTTGGAAGTGGGGTCTTCAATCACAGATGGCCATTTCGACAGTAGTCAAGTTACTATGCAAGCCCATCTACAAAGCACTGCAGAACTTTATAAGAGCAATGGCCATGCCACTTCTGGAGAAATGGAGGAAAGGTTTCTGTCCCTTCCTTAAAAAGAAGAAAGCTTCCTTTCATAAATCCTAAGCCTATGAGATACAACAGCAGGCTTAAAAACATCCCACTAAAAGACCAACTCCTATTTTTCATTCCAAGCCTCAACTTATACAGACATTTCCTGAGAGGAACAAGGACAGCAAAGCTACCCCTCCTAAGGTGAGGCCAATCAAACTTTGGCTTTAGAGCAAGGGGAGGCCACTAAATATCATCCAGGTGAAACAGAAGAGCTATTAAACCACATGGAGGCAGAGGATCTCATCAGTGAGGAGCTTGGGGTTGGGGGTAATCTCCATAAGTTTTAAATATTAAACTTAGCCGGTGAATATATAATAGCTGACGTCTCCGACAGCTCGACAGAATTCAAAAACTCGCGAGCGATCGCCATGAAGGTAGCGGGTGTGCCCACCAGCGCCGACTATCGGCCAGATACCGCATATACATGTAAACAGCTCCAGTTCTTCTCTGTCGGTTTCATCGACAAGTCGATTCCACTCGCTATTATGACCTCGAGTTTTCTACCCATTTGGTGAAGTACTTGGTTTTGGTTTTATTGCTTTCGCCGTGTTGGATTATTCAATACTATCCTCAAAAGAAATGCTTTTGAAAGGAGAGTAAAAGTGTTTTGCCCTTGCTTTTATCTCTGGTTTTTTTCCATAGAGTAAAAATGGCCGACCCTTCCCTTAGTGTACGGAAGTGTGTTTTAGGCTTTTAGCAATTATCTTATCACGTTATAAATTGTTGTTGTTAATTATAGATTTTCCTCTATATATTTTATATCTCACCCGCCTTTATTAGGCCTCTTCGATTAGCTTTCCATTTATACTAAACATCAATATAAATTTTAATGTTTTGTTTATTTGCGGCCTTACCTATTCCTCCCCTAGCCGAGAGTAGGCGATCCTAACTTGGAAACCGAAGTTAAACAACGTTGAGCCCATTCAACTTTTATTTTCGTTAAGTTTAAATCATTTGCTCTGTAAGAGTTATTAAATGAATTTTTTTTTTAGTAGATATTTTATGAAAGATTTTCTTTGAATAGTCTTCGTGCTGTTTCAAAGATGAACTAACGTTTGGTTTATTTATGCTACGCAGTTTGCGCTCTATCGTTACGATAGAGAAAGAGAGAATCACGGTTTCACTTTGCAGAAAGAGTAAATAGATTTTGACATTTTGTTCATTCTTCTTTCAAACTGAAATGTTTTAAATACTAATTTAAAGGAACTTGTTAATTTTCAATTTCTTAGTCCTTTCAGTTTTTTCCTTTGGTCAAATAACCTGTTTATTGACGAAAGGTGAGTGGGCTTTTCTCTTCGGTGTGAAATCAAGAGAGAGAGAGAGAGAGAGAGACGGAGAGAGAGAGAGGAAGAGAGAACGTTCCGATCTTTATTATCGTCCCAAGCGAGTAACGTTGTTCTCGAGTCAGTTTTTTACTCTCGTCCCAAATCTCTGTACGGGGAGAAAGGATAAAACGTTTTTAGTTTTTATTCTCGTCCCAAGGCACTGTACGGTGAGAGATTGAAAACGTAGTTTTTAATGAACTAGTGTTTAGTCTCCTCCCCAGTCACTGATCCTTTTATCTTTATATATTTCCGTTTTATTCGATATATATGTTTACTGTTTTTTGCTTGTATTAATGTGCTTACATTATACGACTTATTTCGCAATTATAACCTTTTGATGTAGGGGAGAATTGCGTGCTTCAGGTAGAAATCAGTTTTATTCATGCCTAATGTGAAATTATTGAAAAATTCGATTTCAGTGAAGTAAGTGCAAAAACAGAAAATCGTAGTGATAAAGTGATAATTGCGCAAAGTGTTTTTTAGTGTTGCGACCGAGGGTTCGTCTGTTCGTGCTTGTCGTTCACCTAGTCCGATACCTCTTTCAGGCTCCCATGCTCCAGGGAGAAGTAATGTCGTAGGACTTATGGGGACGAGAGGCTTTAACCAACGAACAAACGTTCCCTCTATGGTATCGGGCGTGTCTAGCAAGATCGCCCCTACCATAAGACGAGCGAGGCTGTTTTTCTCCTCGTCATCCGAAGGCTTCTCGCAAAAGAAATCTTGGAGCAAAGTTTCTAGACCCTTAAAGCGGAAGTCAGTCCATTCAGGACAGGTCCAGCGTCCTGGCTGTAGCCATGGGGACAGCTCTGACCCTTTGCAGTCGTCGGAAGACGATTCGCCTATTAAACGCAAGCGTAACACGGGGTCCGAGGGTCGCGGTAAAGGCAATGTTTTGCCAACACAGACGTTACCGTCGTCTCGGCCCGTCCCGACTCCTGTTGATCCTAAATGGGTTGTCCTGCAGGACATGCAGACTAAGCTTGCCTCCCTTATGGAGAAGTATGACGTTGAGAAGGTTCACGATAAACCTTCGCTTTCAAGTCGCTGTTACACTGAACGAGACTCTGGCCGTCAGCCGCCCAAATGAGCATTTACTCGTCCGTTTGACGTTATGAAACGTGATGTCGGTAGTTTGTCACGTCAGTCACGTGACTTGCATCCTTACTCGCTGCAGTCCCGTGTTGACTTTCAGCCGCTTCCGCAGCCTCGTGTTGACGTTCAGCCGCTGCCGCAATCTCGTGTTGACGTTCAGGACGCTCGCCAACCAGCTACAGTTGCCTTGTTTTGACGTTGAACGTCAAGCACCGCAGTCAAGAGTTGTTTTAACTGCTCTATCTAGGCAGTCAAGGCAGTCTCGACTTGACGTCGAGCGTCCTCCCGCACCTGTTGTTGTTGCTGGTCAGTCCTTTAAGCAGTTACATGACGTAGCATCCTTGACTGCTACTGATGCTCCTTTGCGTGTGGACTCTGCTTGTCAAGCATTGCCACCACGGCAGGTCTCTCCCTTGCTTGAGACTCGGCAATTGTCGGACGAGGTTCCTTCACATGAGGAAGTTGCTGATCCCCCTCCTACTGATATTCCCTTGGGGACTCTGTCAGACGGAGAGGAGCCTAAAGCTGCTCAGCGCTCTATGGACTTTAAATAAATCATGCTGATTTTTAAGGATCTTTGTCCGGATCATTTTGTAACTGCTGCTCCTCGTTCGCCTAAACGTCAGAGTTTACACTAGGCCTAGCTACTTCGAAGCCGTTGTTTTCTAAGCTAGTGCTCTCTCGCTCTTCTTAGAGAGCTTTACGTTTGCTAGGCGACTGGTTGATCACCAGGAGGAGTTTGGGGGAGACAGCTTTTGCTTTCCCTCCTTTTAAACTGGCTTATAGAGCGAGCGTCTGGTATGACACGGGAGAAGTTCTCGGCTTGGGAGTTCCTGCCTCTGCCCAGATAGACTTCTCAAGCCTCATAGACTCTCCCTGGCGCCTGGCCATGAGACGCTCCAAGATTTTATGGTCGGCTTCAGAGCTAGACCATCTCCTGTTAGGAGTTTTTCGAGCGTTTGAAGTTTTGCTGTACAATTATGTCATGCATAAACAAGGCTATCAGGGATGGCTCCAATGATCTGACAGCCACGTTCTCTGCAGGAACAAGACTATCAGGGATGGCTCCAATGATCTGGCAGCCACGTTCACTGCAGGAGTACGTAAGATGCAAGCGCGCTCAATGTGTTCATTGTCTAGACAAACTTCACGATGAAGTCTACCTAGCTGTCTTGACAGCATTAATGGAAGGCGACTGGATGGTCTCTCTCGACCTTCAGGATGCATACTTCCACATCCCGATTCATCCAAACTTTCAACTACATCTGAGGTTTGTGGACGGGAAAGTAATGTACCACTGTCGAGCACTGTACTCCGACCTCATTCCTGCTCCTCTTGTTTTTACAAGGCCATTGCAAAATGTAGCAAGCTTTCTACTTTTTTTGAGGATTCAGAGCCTCCCTTTATTTTGACGACTGGCTAATCAGGGCGTTCGTCATTATATCGCTGTCTGGAGAGCCTCTAATGGACATTAGACCTAACCAAGGAGCTAGGTCTCATAGTGAACGTAGAGAAGTCGTAACTTACAGTATCCCATCCCAGACTATTCTTTTTTTGGGAATGGAGATACAGTGTCTGATTTTTCGACCCTTTTCGTCTCCCGCAAGAATGGAACAAGCTCTGTTAAAAGTCCTTCACTTGCAAGAGAAAAACAGTTGCTCTGTAAGAGTTTGAACTAGCCTCGTGGGAACTCTTTCATCGCTGGAGTAGTTCACTCTCTGGGGAGACTCAACCTATGCCCTTTCCTATTTCACCTAAACATTGGAACAAGGAGAAGGGCTTAGTGAGTATCTCTTTCCCAATCTCCAACTCAGTCTAGACATGTCTGACTTGGTGGGACAGCAACATCAGACTTCGAGAAGGTCTTTCTCTTGCGATCAAGAACCCAAACCATGTGTTGTTTTCAGATGCAGCGGATTTGGGTTAGGGAGCTCCACTGGACAGTCTGGAAGGCTCGGTTCTTTGATCCACGGATCAGAAGGAACTCCTTTTAAGGCAGTAACATCTCTCCTTTGGCGAGATTTGTGCAGAAATGAATGTCTTGGCGGACGGCCTCAGCAGAAGAGGACAAGTCTTCTCCATGGAGTGGACGTTGCATAAGACTGTGTGCGAGAAGCTATGGATGACATGGGGTCTACCCACCATAGATCTTTTTGCTACTCTCTCTGACAAAGAGGCTCTCGACTTACTGCTTTCCAGTTCCAGATCCAGAGGCAGCTCACATAGACGCTTTCCTGCTAGACTGGTCTCACCTGGACGTTTATGCCTTTCCACCTTTCAAGATCCTAGACAAGGTGCTGCAGAAGTTCACCTCTCACGAAGGGACCAGGTTGACATTGGTTGCTCCACTCTGGCCCGCGAGAGAGTGAGTAACAGAGGTACTTCAATGGCTGGTAGACGTTCCAAGGAGTCTACCTTTAAGGATGGATCTCTTACGGCAGCCACGTAAGGAGTCTTCATCAAAGCCTCCCCGCGCTTCGTCTGACTGCCTTCAGACTATCGAAAGACTCTCAAGAGCTAGAGGATTTTCGAAGGAGGCAGCCAGAACGATTGCGAGAGCTAGGAGAGCATCTACCATCAAGGTCTATCAGTCGAAGTGGGAAGTCTTTAGAGACTGGTGCAAGTCATCATCCATTTCCTCTTCCAGTACCTCTGTAGCCCAAATTGCAGACTTTCTCCTACATCTGAGAAATGTTCGCTCCCTCTCAGCGCCCACTATTAAGGGCTACAGGAGCATGTTGGCGTCTGTGTTCAGACATAGAGGCTTAGATCTGTCCAATAATCAAGATCTCCAAGATCTCCTTAAGTCCTTCGAGACCTCTAAGGAGCGTCGTATGGCAACTCCTGGATGGAACTTAGACGTGGTCCTAAGGTTCCTAATGTCCGACAGGTTTGAGCCATTACATTCAGCCTCCCTGAAGGATCTCACCCTCAAGACGCTTTTCTTAGTGTGCTTGGCTTCGGCTAAAAGGGTCAGTGAGATCCATGCCTTCAGTAGGAACATCGGCTTTTCTACAGATAAAGCCACATGTTCACTTCAGCTTGGTTTTCTTGGCCAAAAATGAACTGCCTTCTCGTCCTTGGCCTAAGTCATTTGATATACCTTGCCTGTCAGAGATCGTAGGCAACGAGCTTGAAAGAGTGCTGTGTCCAGTTAGAGCTCTGAAGTTTTATTTAGCTCGGACTAAATCCTTACGAGGTGGATCTAAGGCTTTGTGGTGCTCAGTTTAGAAGCCTTCATTGCCTATGTCAAAGAATGCTTTGTCATATTTTATTAGATTTTTAATCCGAGAGGCTCATTCTCACTTGAGTGAAAAAGAGCGTTGCTTGCTTAAGGTTAAGACGCACGAAGTAAGAGCTATAGCAACTTCTGTGGCCTTTAAGCAAAACGATCTCTGCGAAGTATTATGGACGCGACCGTTTGGAGAAGCAAGTCGGTATTCGCGTCATTTTACTTAAAAGATGTCCAGACTCTTTATGAGGACTGCTACACACTGGGTCCATTTGTTACAGCGAGTGCAGTAGTGGGTAAGGGTTCTACCACTACATTCCCTTAATTCCAATATCCTTTTAATCTTCTCTTGAAATGTTTTTTAATTGGGTTGTACGGAAGGCTAAGAAGCCTTTCGCATCCTTTTTGATTTGGCGGGTGGTCAAATGTCATTTCTTGAGAGCGCCCAGATTAAGGGTTTTGATGAGGTCCTGTTGTATGGGTTGTCGCCCTAGATACTTCAGCTCCTGGGAGTCTTTCAGCATCCTAGGAGGATGGCTGGGCTTCGTGAGGAAAGCGGACTAACAAGGCAGAGTAATCGTTAGAGTCAGCTTCCTTACCAGGTACCTATATTTATTTGGGTTTGGTTATGATATAACTGTCAAAAACTCTAAGCATATACGCCGTAAACTGTATTAATACTGGTCTCTACCCACCACCATGGGTGTGAATCAGCTATTATATATTCACCGGCTAAGTTTAATATTTAAAAATGATATTTTGATTTTAAAATAAATTTTTGAATATACTTACCCGGTGAATATATAAATTAAAGGCCCCCCTTCCTCCCCGATAGAGACCCAGCGGGATGAGAAGAACTGGAGCTGTTCACATGTATATGCGGTATCTGGCCGATAGTCGGCGCTGGTGGGCACACCCGCTACCTTCATGGCGATCGCTCGCGAGTTTTTGAATTCTGTCGAGCCGTCGGAGACGTCAGCTATTATATATTCACCGGGTAAGTATATTCAAAAATTTATTTTATAATCAAAATATCATTTTTCGGGAACGCAGAACCTTTTCTCAGTGGGCACAAAGTATAGTATTACTGTAATGGGTCTCGGTTGGCCGGGGATAGCAAAACCCCCTCCATGCCACAAGTTTCATCAGGCCAGGACCCTGGAATTCGACTCCTTTGTAAGCAAGATGTTGAAGAAAGGAGGCATAGAAAGGTGCAGATTTTTTAAAACTCCCGGGAAGACTATTCAGTGTAGCCTACCAAAGAAAGATTCAGAGAGAAGACTGATCCTCGACTTGTATCTCCTCAACAAACATGTTAGGTGGGATCCATTCAAAATGATGATCATCCTACATGTCCGCCAATTACTATACTAAGGGGCTTGGACATCTACTATACAGTAGATCTAAATGACGTTTATTGACATGTCTTATTGCCCACCACTTGCAACCTTAACTAGCGTTTTGGCTCAGGAAGGGGAGTGTACAAGCTCAAAGCAGTGCCATTTGGCCTCAGCATTGCCCCAATATTGTTTACAAAGGTAGTAAAGGCTGTGATCAAATTCTTGTGGTTGCAGGGAGTTCAGATCATAGCTTATTTAGATGATTGGGCGAGTTGGGTGAAGACAAAACAATCATGCCTCAAATATACAAATCATGTATTGCAGGTTCTTCAGGAACTACGTGTCCTGATCAACTTTGCAAAGTCAAGGCTGATTCTGAGAAGGATATTTTAATGGTTAGGTCTCCAATGGACTGGTGAACACCACACAAAGCCTTACAAAAGCATCTCAGCAAAGAATTCTCTACAGGGTCAGATCCTTTGTTTTGAGCTGCTGCTCTTCCAGGAAGCAACTGGAAAAAATTTTGGGCCTTCTCCAATTAACCTTGAAAATCAATCCAATGTTAAAGAACAGATGGAAAGACCTCAACTGGGTGGCTTGGAAGGGGTTTCGGGACTGGCCCTAGAGCAGGGAAAACAACATTTCTTTGGTAATTACGTTGTATTAGATTACTTAATCTAGACTTTCACTGAATGTCATTGGAAATGACATAGCACCTCCCCAAAAATAAATTTTTCCTTGGTAAAAACTCCTTTATTCCAGAATAATTTTACCTGTTTTTTTCTATACCAGGTTTATCATTTAAGAACTAATTGATCAGGCTAAGAAAAAAATATGAGAAAATGGGTGAGTTTTCTAGATGAGACAGGAGCTTCCTTTAGTGATGGTCCCATCTGCAATCTAATATCTACATAAATTATTTTTCTCCAAAAATGTAATACAGTTTCTTAGCCTCAACAAAGTACATTTCTACACAGTATTATAAATTTAATAGACCTAAAAGGATTTGTAATTTTTCAAATACTGCACTGAAAAGCAAGAAGTAAAGAATGAAGTGCTGTACTGTACCTGGACTCCAACAATAGGACATATAGGCTCTTTTACGTGTTGAGCAACAGGTGACGACTTTAAAACTGTAAGTTCTCCAACAATAACATCAATAATTAAGGAACATTTGGCCATTTTCTTCCTCGATTTTGCTCTCTACTGGATGAAGACCTGCAGAAAAAATATCTTTATTACTATTATCATGATTGTATTATTATTATCATCATTATTATTTTCCTTATCACTATCGTTACAGTAGTATGCTACCTCGGTTTACGAGTAACTGAATATGAGAAAACTGGAATGCAAGCATACAAATTTGCATTGGATTATGAGGATTGCATCGGTCTGTGAGAAAAAATTTCCTCTGTATGAGCATTTTTCGTGGACAAGTATTAACAAGATTAACACTCAATGCACAGAAATTAGTCCCGCAGTATCCTTATGCCACCCACAGCGTTCTCAGGCTTTTTACCCCACTTTGTTTTGCAGTAGCTCGCAAACCCAAGCTTCCTACTCAGAGCCTAACTTCCAATCTCCAAGCAGCACTAGTAAATGTATCATCTGATGCCGTGTTTTTGGAGCTGGTGTTTGTACAGTTATAATCTGTGTCCTCTGTTAAGTTGTGATTGCTATTGTTCATCAAAAAATATTTTGTGTTGTGTTGTAAAGTTAACACTTTCACGACAATGACCCATAAGATGATTAAGAAAGACGATAATAATGATAAGCTTACCAAAGTGAAAAAATAAATTACAGTATTGCAGAGTAAGTATATGGTATGCATGCAGCTAACCGGTCCAAACTGTTCAATCACAAAATCCATGATTGATACAGTTGCAATTCTGAACAATGAACAACTGGTGCTGACATTGATGAATCAATGGGAATGTGTTCTTAACATTGAAAGGTTTCTGTTTACTGTATCTGGGTTAATGAGAAACTTAGCAGGTGATACGATTTCTGAAAACACTTTGTGAAAAAGCAATGGTATTGGAGCTGCATATGATGCAGGTCAAGAGAATACAGAGGTGATTTAAATTGAGAAGGAGAGATAGAGTAACAAACCTCAAGCTTCAAGTGAAATATGACAAATTCGTAGGTAATTTGTATTTTTCCTAACTACAGTATACAAACCTTAGCTATTTAATATGGGTAACTACTTTCGACGTAGCTGAAATGACGAGCCATTAGAATTTTAATGAGGGGTAGGGAGGGTAGCTTGCTACCCCTTAGTGGGGGGGGTAGGGAGGGTAGCTTGCTACCCCTTAGTGGGGGGTAGGGAGGGTAGCTTGCTACCCCCCCCCCTCACACACACCTGTGCTGAGCTCACTTTGCTTAGAGGTAAGACTTCACGGGGGATAGGGCTGGCGGGCAAGTTTGATTAAATAGCTAAGGTTTGTACAGTTAGGAAAAATACAAATTTCTTACGAATTTGTCATTTGTGCCATAACGGAAATACAAACCACGCTATTTAATATGGGTGACTCAACCCTTAGGAAGGGTGGTAAGTCCCGGCCAGTACTGGCTTTTGGCTTTTGCCCTCAATATCTGAGTGTGTCAGCACTCAACAATAAGGAGTCCCTGCACCTCGCTAGCACCTTGTTATGCAAGGGCTGAGGCCTACGTAAGCTGTGTGTGAAGGTTGAAGAGTGACTCGTCCTAGGAAGTTGACCTGAAGTCCTTTAGATGGAAACTTTAGGCTAGGACTCTCCCAATACCACCTCGTCAGGGTATGGGGACATGACAGTATTAACTTAATACTAGGAACACAAGGAAACATGGTTTACCTGCAGTGGTTTGAGGTCAGCTGTGCAGAGAACCCAGGATGCTGCTTTCCCCAAGAGAGGGGAGGATGAAGAAAAGAATAAGGGCCAGACATACCTTTTCATTCATGCAGACTATGACTGGGTAACAATGCCCTCAACCTTCTGCTATTTGTCCATTAAGGAGCCTGAGGTTTAAACCAGCTGTTGTACACCCACCACAGGACTGATAGAGAACGTATCGAGTCTCCTGTGGGTCACGTCTTGCAGGTAGTGGGCTGTGAAGGTCGTCTGACGCTTCCACACCCCTGCTTGTAGAACCTGTGTCACTGAGAAGTTCTTTTTGAAGGTCAGGGACGTAGCTACGACCCTGACATCATGTGCTCTAGGGCGACGTGACGGAGGAGGGTCAGGATTCAGGGATAGGTGTACAGTATTTCCTTCCGAATCCATGCCGAGATGGTATTCTTGGTAACCCTCCTCTTCGTCTTCCCAGTGCTCACAAACAATGCCTGCACTTGGGGACGAACTGCTGCCGTTCTTTTAAGATACAGCCTCAGACTCCTTACTGGGCACAGTAGGAGATGGTCTGGGTCATCTGTTACAGAACGAAGACTCAAAACCTGGAAAGAGTCGAACCGTGGGTCCGGCACTCCCGGATTCTGAGTCTTAGCAACAAACTCAGGGACGAATCTGAACGTTACCTCCCCCCATCCCCTTGAATGGGTGATGTCTTACGAGAGACCATGAAGTTCACTGATTTGCTTGGCCGAGGCCAAAGCTAGTAGGAACACCGTCTTCCAAGTCACGTGGCGATCTGAAACCTGGCGTAATGGTTCATAGGGAGGTCTCTTAAAAGACCTGAGAACTCGAACCACGTTCCATGGAGGAGGTCTCACTTCCGACTGAGGGCAGGTAAATTCATAACTTCGTATGAGTAGGGAAAGTTCTAGCGAAGAAGAAATGTCCACTCCTTTGAGACTGAAGGCTAGACTTACGGCTGAGCGATAGCCTTTCACTGACGAGACTGAAAGGCGCATTTCTTCTCGCAAATACACGAAGAACTCTGCTATTGCTGGAATAGTGGCATCGAGTGGAGAGATATCCCCTCCACGACACCAACCACAGAAAACTCTCCACTTTACCTGGTAGACCCCTGCGGATGACCTTCGCAGGTGTCCAGACATCCTGTTCGCAACTTGTTGCGAAAAACCTCTCTCTGCGAGGAGATGCTGGATAGTCTCCAGGCGTGAAGTCGAAGCGAAGCTATGGCTTTGTGAAAGATGTTGGTGTGTGGTTGTTTGAGTAGCTCGTGTCGTGGAGGGAGTTCTCTCGGAAGTTCCGTTAGGAGCTGCAGAAGGTCCGGAAACCATTCCGCATGATGCCATAGCGGAGCTATTAGGGTCATCGAGAGATTGACCGATATTCTGGTCTTGTTGAGTACCCTCCTCCTCAGACAGAACGGGGGAAAGGCGTAAACGTCGATATTGTCCCACCGTTGTTGAAAGGCATCTTGCCAGAATGCCTTGGGATCCAGGACTGGGGAGCAGTACAGCGGAAGCTTGAAGTTCAACGCTGTAGCGAACAGATCCACAGTCGGGGAACCCCACAAAGTCAGGACTTTGTTGGCTACTAGATGATCCAAAGACCACTCGGTACTCACTATCTGAGACGCTCTGCTCAGACTGTCGGCGAGCACATTCCTCTTGCCTGGAATGAAGCGAGCCGATAGTGAAATCGAGTGGACTTCGGTCCATCTCAGTATCTCTACTGCAAGATGGGATAGCTGCTCTGAAAGGGTACCTCCCTGCTTGTGTATGTAAGCCACTACTGTGGTGTTGTCGCTCATCACCACCACAGAGTGACCCGCCAGGTATTGTTGGAACTGTTGAAGAGCCAGGAAGACGGCCTTCATTTCTAGCAGATTTATATGGAGGCACTTTTCTGATTCTGACCACAGGCCTGAGGTCCTGTGGTGCAGAACGTGGGCCCCTCACCCTTTCTTTGAAGCGTCCGAAAACAGCATCAAATCGGGGGGAGGACGAGAAGGTTCACTCCCTTTCGTAGGTTCTCGTCTGTCACCCAACACTGAAGGTCCGTCTGTTCCGCAGGACCCATCGGGATCATGACGTCCGGGGAATCGTGTCCTTGATTCCACCGGGACTTGAGTCGCCATTGAAGAGATCTCATTCTGAGGCGACCGTTGGGAACTAGACAGGCCAGGGATGAGAGGTGACCGAGGAGACGTAACCACGATTGGGCTGGGAGTTCCTCTCGTCTGAGGAAAGGACTCGCAACCCTCCTCAGCCTTGCTATCCTGTCGTCTGATGGGAAGGCTTTGTGGAGATTGGTGTCTATTATCATGCCTAGATAAACCAGTCTTTGAGTAGGTAGCAGAGAAGACTTCTCGAGATTTACCAGGATCCCCAGATCCTGGCAAAGTCTCAGAAGTTCGTCTCGGTGTCGAAGAAGAGATGACTCCGAGTCTGCTAGGATCAGCCAGTCGTCCAGATAACGGAGGAGACAGATGCCGATCCTGTGTGCCCACGATGATATCAGGGTGAACACTCTGGTGAAAACCTGAGGTGCTGTGGAGAGACCGAAGCACAGTACCTTGAACTGGTAGATCTTGTTGTCTAGGCAGAATCTTCAGTACTTCCTTGAAGACGGATGGACTGGGATCTGGAAGTACACGTCCTTCAGGTCCAGTGTACACATGAAGTCTTGAGGTCTCACTGCAAGTCTGACCGTGTCTGCCGTCTCCATGCTGAACGGGGTCTGCTTGACAAACCTGTTCAGAGCTGAGAGGTCGATGACTGGTCTCCAGCCTCCAGACGCCTTCTTTACAAGAAAGAGTAGACTGAAGAAGCCTGGGGACCCGTCGACAACCTCTTAGAGAGCGCCCTTCTTCAACATGGTCTCGACTTCTGCCCGAAGGGCTTGCCCCCTTGCCAATCCCATAGCAAGGGAGCTCAACGACACTGGATCCGCTGTCAGGGGAGGTAGAGATGTTATGAACAGGACGCGATATCCCTGACTGATTACGGAAATCGTCCAGGAATCGGCCCCGAGTTGCTGCCACCTGGTTGTGCAACTTTGCAGGCATCCCCCTACTGGTGCACATGCAGGGGGACTGCCAATCCTAGCGTTTGTGGCCTCGGCCACTTCCCCAAGGATTCCCCCCCCCCCCCCTGGAGGACTTTTTGCCTTTCTTGTCTTTGACATGAAAGGGCTTTGACACCGTTGTCTTCGCTGCCGTTACCGGTTTCGTCGTCTTGGTAGGACGTGGTTGCTGGGTTGCTGGAGGCTTATAGGGCTTAGATGTTAAAGCCCTCTGCAGGAGAGAGTCCTGGTTGGACTTCCTCCATCTCTCAGCTGCCTGCTCCACGTTCTTAGGCTCAAACAGATTTCTCCCTAAGATGGAAGAATGTCTGAGCCTGCTTATCTCGGTGTTGGGGACTTTCTGGTGAAACCTCTCAGACACCGCATCTCGACGCTTCAAGATGGTGTTAGCCCACAAGTTCGAGACTTGGCGGGCTAGGAACTTGATGGCACGAGTGCCTGAGAGTAGAAATGTTTCCATGGCCTTCCTGGTACTTTCCTTGGATAGGTCCTCGGATCGTAGCAGGATGCCTAGAGACCCTAGCCAGATGTCCAGCCACGAAGTTGCCTGCATGGCACACTTCCCTACCTTCTCCTGGCTGAGGATCTCCGTAGCCGAGAAAGCCACCTGCCAGGTGGAGAGTCTCTCGAGAGGGACTCCCTTGGTAAGCTCTTCCAAAGAATGGTGCAAAGGAAGAGCTAGACAAGTCTCCTCCATGATCTCGAAGTACTTCCTCTGATGGACACAAAGAGGCGGGAGGAGTTTGTTTCCGGCACTGGACTGGCTGGAGGAGGCAAGCTCGGAGAGCTGGCCCTCGACCTTATCTCTGGCACTCTTAACCCCTTGGGACCAAGGCAGAGCCGCACTGGCCTTAGCGGGTTTCTGAGTACCAAAGACTCGGTCCAGGACCGTGTCCTTGCCCTCACGAGGAGGAATCTCTGGATCCGAGAACCCGTTGAGATTCCTCATAAGGGTCAGAACTTGCCAAAAAGCATGTTCTGACTCCTGAAGCTCCCCTCCTGAAGGGCTAGCAGCGAAGTCTCCTGTCCCCGAAGGCTCTTCTCGGGGAGACTCGTGGACGTTCTCCGAGGGCTTAGTTGGCTCTGGTCTAATCCTCGAGGACGACTTCGGAACTGTCTTGGAGTCCTTCGACTCCCTCCTGGGAGGGATACAGGACTCCAGAAATGATGGTGGGAGGCTCTTCTCCACCCCTACCCGAGAGGACTTCTCTGCGCGAGGTGGGGTTTCCCTCATTGGTGCAATGGGGGAACGCCTCACCTCACGGAACTCCCCTGAGGACGGGAAATCCTCGTCCGAAGGGGAGGGAGAGAAAGTCTGGGGGGGGAGGGAGCCTTCCTCAAAGACTTCCGAGGAGCCAACTTCGCCCTTGGAGAAGTTACCAAATCCACTCCTCCTCTCTTCCTCTTCAGGGGAGTCGAGACTGCCACTGCTTTGTGTCCAAGTTCAGAGAGAACAGGCTTGAAAGCCTGTACGACCGCTCTGACGAGGGACCCAAACCAGGGCTGTCGACTGACAGTCGTGCTGTCAGAAACTCCCTCTGGAGGGAAGGGGATCGTTCGATCCCTAGGAGGAGTTACCAAAGCAGGGTCGGCCTGAAAAGAAGAAGAAGGCAAGTTCCTGGACCTATCTGGAGAAATCCCTCCCTCCGACGAGCGCGCTGTTCTGCGCTTGTGGGGAGGGGGGGGAAAGCGATGACGGTGACCTAGCTGTTCGTTGTCCCACAGCCTCGCTCGTGGGATCGCGCTGGTGGTCGCGTTGGTGGTCGCGCTGGCGCGATGGAAATCCACCTAAATCGCACTCGGGCAATTGCTCGCACGCGCACATAGGTGATGGCGAGGGCGCGCGGGCGAGCGATGGCGTGTGGGCGAGCGTTGGCGCACAGGCGAGGGCGCGCATTGGCGCGTGGGTGAGCGATGGCGCGCAGGTGAGAGCGCACGTGGGCGAACGATGGCGCGCAGGTGAGGGCGCGTGTGGACGTGTCGGCAAACGATCGCGCGCAGGGGCACGTTCTGAAGATAACGGCGATTGTTCGCGCGTGTGGGCGCACAGGATCATGATGAGCCTGTAAGGGCGAACACGTAGTATGTCTGTGTTATTCGATGGCAAGAATTAACGTGACTGTTCTTCAGTGTTCCAGCAGAAGGGGCAGCAATTCCCCTCTGCCAGCCACAAACTACCAGGTATTATTGAAGCCTTGTTACAAGTTTTTAACTGCTGAGTTCCAGCTGGGCTTGAATCAATTCTCATCAACAAAGGTTTGTATTCATGTAGGAATGATTAAAAATTACAGGAATATTTGTTGAAGTCTTGATAGTCGCAGATTTTTTCAAGTTCTAATGAGGTATGCTTGATACTATTAGAAATATAGATGCGACTAGACTGTTCCGTGTGAGCGACACAAATTAGGATCCCCGTGCTAGCATAATAAATGGATTGGGACTGATCGCTTCAGGTTAGGTTAGGTGGGGATGGTAGTTATTGAATTCCCTTAATCTTTCTGGTAAGTGCATACCGGTATAAGGGGATTTAAAAACACCATGAACAGTGTTTATTCTATACATTCCTACCTAAATGATGTCAGAGCGAGAATAAACTTTCTCTCCTTTGAGTCCCACCTCAGCTTTTATTACTTACTGTAGTATAAGAATTTGCTATTTTACTTTTATAGTTGTAACCAGTTTAAAAGGCCACTCATGAATGGCAGAAGAAAGGGACAGTGACATTGCCCCATCAAGCAGGACAAGGCCCAAGAGACTGACCATATTTACATTTGATCAGTGCCCAAGCCCCTTCTTCACCAAAGCTAGGACCAAGGAGGGCCAGGCAATGGCTGCTGATGACTCAGCAGATAGACCTATAGGCTCCCTCAACCCCCCCCAATCCTTAACTCACAAGGATGATGAGTATGCAGCAACCAAAGAAACTAACGAATTTGAATGGGACTCGAACCCCACTCTGGCATTCACCAGTCAGGGATGTTACCACATCGGCCATCGAAGAACAACACTTTAAATCAAATAACTTATTAAAGTGAATAGAGAATTTCTGTCTCTCTGGATAGTTCATCCAAAACACTACAAACTCCTTAGGTTACTCTATCCGGTATTATTGTAGTGTATTACAGGGCAATGTAACCTAGGAAAAAAACTACTTTTCCTTACAGAAAAAATTACGCTCTCTTCGAAAATGACACTCGTTCCCGTTGCAAATGAATAGTTTCAAAAATATATATATATCTATATCCTACAATAATGGGGGACCCCCAGTGGGAACTCGGGGTCAAATCCCGTTATTTACCACAGGAAAACATATATTTTCTGTTCGAAATCAGACCCTGTAATACAGTACAACTTTACCCTAATATATGAAAAATGAGATAATTTTGTTTTTGAATGAATCTCACCTGAATCCTATTAATATCGCGCAATTTTACCACTAGTTGATCAGATTCCAATGATCATCTAATCTATTCATGAAGACTCTTATTGAAGAACTAACATTTTCAGGAAGGCTATGTCCACTGCAAATGCCCCTTAGGTTACCATATCCTTAGCTTACCCAGTCCCACCAAGCTAACATTCACCCTACAATGCGAGTAATACACACGTTAGTTCTTAT
>NC_090726.1:57538475-57610975 GCF_036898095.1 Palaemon carinicauda | reverse complement strand
TGTGAGAATTCTTAGGGTGAGCCAGTCAAGAGTGCAAAGTGCCAACTTGTGCAACCAGGTCAACAGCCACCAAAGGGCAAAGGACAGTCTTCCAAGGAGTGCAGGAACTACAACAGTGGCCACTTAGTTATTTTGTTCCCCCATTCTTAGTTTAGACTAATTTTAACTTGAGTAGGGAACCTGGCTTTTATATAATTCGGACTGTGTGCGGTGGGATTGTGCGTATATATTTTGGTGTCGATATAATTTTTTGCTTTTGAGACTAGCACAGTCTCTGGGTCACATGGGCCACGTGTCCGACCTAAGTTCTGATTATTTATTATTGCAGACCACGTGTCTAACCAACCATTTCTTTTTATTATTTTGAATTGCTATTACTTCACATTTTGTTTTGATACCCTTTATTTTTTATTCAGATGTCTTTTTCATTTAATGTAAATTTATATAATAAATCAATATTAGGTTAATTGAACCTCCTTCGTATTTTTGCTCCCTCATTTATTTCAATATCCAAATTATGAATATTTGATCACGGGACAGAATACCTGATATTTGAAAGGAGTAAGCCTAAGTAAGTCTATAAGTGGTTTCAGCGAGGAACTTTGTATTAATATTTCTGCTTCGAAGGTAAAGATCCATATCTTTAAACTTTTAAACTTTACTTTACATCACTGCACCCATTTTGGGTTTTGTCTTTAATTACATTAACGTAAGACACCTGTCCAGCATCTCACTGGGGTCACTGGGACGGAGTCAGAACAGAGCCTAAGAATGGGATGACTATAGACCTGACAATGCTAGAGTAGGCCATAAATTACTTTTATTTTCACGTGTGGAGTTCTCCGGCCTCTGGACAGTAAAATTTTCCCCTTTTGTATTTAAGAGTGATGGTTAGTAAACTGTGGCAGTAAAGTTATTAGCAGGGTGTTTGTGCCCCTAGTGTAAGTGCTCATTATCCTCTCCTGTTGATCTTTGTGTATATAACTGACGTAGGGAGACTTTCCTAGACTAAGTTCCCACTCAAACATTTAAATAAAAATTCTCCACACATACGTACATACATATAGAAGTCAATAGCCTCTAAGTGGCGTCAATGTGCTTCCTATAGTTCCTACAGGAATCCTCGTATTTCAATTTCCCCATCTTTAAGTTTTGAGACCTAGGCCATTGGTTTAATAAACGATGATATTATTCCTTTCATTCATATTCTCTAAAACACTGTTTCGACAAAACCGTCTTTATCAAGTGATTACTTGTTAACATAAGTTTGCAATTCCTTTTATACATGAGCTTCAACAAATATTTATGATTAATTGTTGAAATTATATTCTAAAGAAATTAAGAATTCTTAAAATAAAAAATGAAAAGGTGAAAATTTTCAAAATGCAATGTGCCAGGTGTATGAGGACAAGAGGAGTGTAAATAATAAGCAGACTATATGATGTGTATCTTATGTGTAGGCAAATGAAAAATGAGCCATAACCAGAGAAAGTGATCCTGTGTAGTATACTGTCTGGCCAGTCTAGGGTCCAATGAATATATAAGGGTTTAATATCTCAACAGTTGGCCAGCCTACTTGGTTGATTAAAGTCTAGTTGTCTTTCTGTTTGGCCTAATATGATCTTTGTTGAGATTTTATATATTACTGAGACTAAACTTGTTTGCCGGTAATGTTTCAGATAATATGCGTTCTCCTTTTTTTTGTGTGAATTATTATATTGGTATATTTTCCAAACTGTAGGTAGCCTATAGAGCATTCTTGCAGACCATTTGGGTAAAGTTCGGAGAGTTTTACCATTATGAAATCTCCTCCATCTATTATTAAATCAATTGTTAGGCCCTCTTTCTCGTACAGTTTTGCCTCTTTCCATGCCTTTTAATGCTTTCTTTACTTCTCATACTGTTACTTTTGATACTGTCTCCGATGTTTCATTATTCTTAGTGACAAAGTTATTCATTATAGCACTATTATATAACATTGTATAGAAATCTTCTGCAATTTTTGTCTCTCCATCTCTTTTGTTAATATTTTTTTTTTAATTTTTATCCTTTAAAGCAAATATCTGATAACTGTGGTGTCGCAAGAGCCCATGCCTGACTGTAAGGGCCAGACAATCTATAAGGAAGCAAGCAAGCCTTGTTCCGAGTCTTCTTTTTCATCAATTCTATGCTTCTTTCTTTCTTTTAATGCTTCCTCAGTTTCGTCTAATTGTGTTTATGAATGTCTTGGGGTTAGAGTTTGTTTATTGTTTTGGATAGTTCTGTTAATTTTGTTTTATCTCTATATGGAGCAAATGTTCTGCTTATATACGCTGCATCTAAGCTTCTATTTTATTGAGGTAGTGGCAATTTTCACATTTTCATAAACGTTTTTTCTTTACCTTTCCCTCCGAGGCTTTATACACAGATAGAAAGGGTTATAGCTTAGTGGATAGATACAAAGGGTAGGCTATGTAGGAATAAATATATATCAATAAGTTACTAAGTAAATAAAACAAATTGAGTGTCGAAAAAAAAACTTTGTTGTCTTTGATGTTTACCCTTACACGTTGTAAAATACATGCTATCAGCAATAGAAATAGAATAATACTATTATTACTTATTAAATACACTTTTCACAAATAAATGTCTAAACTTATTCAGCATTTGTCTTTACACAGGTTAAGAAAATTGACAGCCAAACATTTTTTTTTTTAATAAATTATGGCAGGTCTCCACTTGTTTCCAAAATCTGAAAATAATCTATTATAAAATGCCAAATTTTACTTGATGAATCCATAAAGGTAAAATACCTGCATGGATGAGCCACAATAAAGTATCCAAACTTAACGGTCAGAACACGACTTACGACCAGTGTTGCCAGTTGGGTTGGTCTAAATATCCCCAATATGATAAAAATCCCCAAAACAACCCAAAAATCCCCATTTCCAGTAATATATTTTCTCCTGATCATGTAAGCTTTAATATAGAAATTGCTCACTATACTTCTTATAAGTGCAAGTAAAATAATTGCAACAATATAAAGTTTTACTCATCTTTGTTTCTTTTGCATAGAAATTTGTACAGAATATCCCCACCAGACACCCAAAATTCCCAAATTTAGGGATGAATTCCCATATCTGGCAACATTGCTTACGAGCGACGTCACAACTACTGTAAGTTGCAACAGACAACTTGCTCTGCCCTCTTATGGCCGCAAACTGTAATACTATGTCATATTCCTAAGTCCATTTGTGTCAAGTGGATTGCTAAGTTTATGTTTGAAGGTAGGAGAACCATGAAGTATAGTATTGAGCTACAAATAAGTTTTAACTTGTAGCTAATATTTTTATGGGATTTATTATGGAACATGGAAAAAGCTTTACCAATAAGGAAGGGAAATGTTTTATATAAAAAAACTAAACTTTTCTTCGAAAATAACCTTTATATCTGTCGCAAATAAATAGTTAAGATATACGCTAATATATCCTACGGTAATGAAGTCCCCCTAATGGGAGCTAGGAGAAGGTTAGAATTATAGAACACCGGACGGTGTGAATGTAGGGTAAAGTTTTACTGTATTACAGATTCTCATTTCGAACAGAAATACATGTTTTCCTGTAGCAAACAACGTGATTTGACCGAAGGTGACTTTCATTTCAACCGCAAACCAACAACAATCAATTCGACTAACTTTAAGTAGCCAAATTGGTTGCTGTTATGACAGATGAAATGAAGGTGAAAACCGGTTATATCACATTATTTTCTTCAGGAAAACATATTATCTGTTAAAATGTTTAAATATAATGTCTTATTATATATATTCTGTTAAAATTTTTGGTATTACAGTTTCAACCATTATGAGAAATCTATTATATTAATATTTTTCCCGAGTAAAGCAAGTCTTTTTGTAGTATTTCTGTATAATATTATCTGTCGCAAATGCCTAGTTCTTTATATATATCGACGATCAAACACGCTACTCATGTCTTCCTCCCAGATTTTTTCTAAGTCTGTTGTTATTGTTGACTGTGTCTTGTTTTTGCTCAAATGAGCCCTGTAACCACTATAATCCGCAGACAAACTAGTCCACTATGAAGTCTTACACGTTTGGCCAATCACAGCGCCTATCCACTATGACGTCATACATGTTTGGCCAATTACAGAGCGACAATACATTATCTTACCCAGGCATTTCATTTCGTTCTTAGACATGGAGGCCATAGCAAGCACGTCATCTCATGTTGCACAAGAAATTGAAATTCCATCTTCTTGTCCTGACTGTTTCCTAACTTACAATGAATTTGTTGTAACTTATTCGGGGAATATTGAAAAACTAGTGGATTTGTGCCAGAGAGACAATTTAATTTTACAAAATAAAAATTATTGTCAAGGAACCTTCATAACGGCTTCACGTTTTCCTCAAAGCACCAGCACATCTTTATGAACCAACAGTTTAAGGTAAGCTTCATTAATTTATAGAGTATATTATAATGGTGATAGTATAACAATGTATACAGCAGTACCATCACTTTGGATTTGGTTTGATGGATGTGTTAGGTAGTGGCCATAAGGGGGGGGTCGCAGGGGCTAGGCCTAGGTAGGGGTACAGGGCCCTAGGTTAGGTGGTTGTATTAGGTTCGGTAGTGTCCCGAAAATCACTGTGGCCTTAAGGGGGGGTCGCAGGGGGGGGGGGCAGAGCCCCCCTGGTAGGCCTAGGTAGGGGTACAGGGCCCCTAGGCTAGGTTAGGTGGGTTTATTAGGTTCAGTAGTGCCCTGAAAATCACTGTGGCCTTAAGGGGGGGTCTCAGGGGTGGAGCCCCCCCCCCCCGGTAGGGGTATAGGGGGAGGGGTGGTGGAAGGATAAGTATTCATTTATTGCAAATATCATTTGACGCCCCCCCCCACCCAAAACCCCGGTTCCCACCTGGTGTCCCCCATAATTGTTGGGATGAAGTAGGGTCTTTCTGCATTACAACATAATATGAAACAAAAGCAATTAAAACACAGTTACAAACACTGATTTTTCTGGAAAAACCTTTAACTCCAATTACATAGTAAATCTCTAAATCGGATGGTTTGCGGTCAAAATAAACGTTAAATCCATTGGAACTACACTATTTCTGATGCAACAAATATATTTTTATTCCAGTTTCCCCATAATGGTTGAAACAGTAATTTTCAATATTAAACTTAGCCGGTGATTATATAAGCTGCAACTCTGTTGCTCGACAGAAAACTCTACGTTCAAAATACGCCAGCGATCGCTATGCAGGTAGGGGGTGTACATCAACAGCGCCATCTGTCGAGCAGGTACTCAGTACTCAATGTAAACACAGAACCAATTTTCTCTCTGTCGGGCTACCGGCAAGACCTACTAATTCGCTGTTACTAACTGGATTTGTTTTCACAACTAATTGGTGAAGTACACTATTCTAGTTTTGAGCTTTCGCTATGCAGGTGTTTTATCTTCATCTCAAAACTTGAACTCGTTTTGGATAGATTTAATTATGGTGACAAAGAGAGTATGGACTCTCTTTCACTTTTAAATGGCCGACCCTTCCCTTAGACGGAAGTGTGTTTAGGTTTTTAGTAATTTTGCTTAACACGTTATAGATCTATATATTTTATATCTCTCCGCCTTTAGTAGGCCTCTTCGATTAACTTTCCATTTATTATAAACATATAAAAATAAATTTTTATGTTTTGTTTATATGCGACCTTTCCTGATAGTAGGCGGTCCTAACTTAGAACCGAAGTTAATCAACGTTGAGCCCGTTATATCGTATTTAGCCTTTAAAGAATTTAAAACTTTTTAAATTTAATATTTTATGAAAGAATTTCTTTGATAGTCTTCGTACTGTTTTCAAAGATGAACTACGTTTAGTTTTTTAGACTACGCAGTTGTTGACGTTCAGGACGTTCAACATGCGCTCTATCGTTACGATAGAGAGAGAGTGTATCACGGTTTCACTTTGCAGTAAGAGTAAATCGATTCTGACGTTTTGTTCTTTCTTTCTTAGATTAAATGTTTTAAATTCTAAATTAAAGGAACTTTTTATTTGGAAAACCTTTCAGTTTTTTCCTTTAGTCAAATAACATGTTTTTTTGACGATATATAATTGGGCTCTTCTCTTAGGTGCGAAATCAAGAGATAAAGAGAGAGAGAGATAGAGACGGAGGGAGAGAGAGGAGAGAAAACGTTCCGTTCAAGCGGGTAACGTTGTTCTCGTGTTACTCTCGTCCCTAGTCTCTGTACGGGGAGGAAGGTAAAACGTTTCTAGGGTTTTATTCTTGTCCCCAGGCTATGTGCGGTGAGAGATTGTAAACGTAGTTTATTTGAACTAGTGTTTAGTCTCTTTCCCAGCCACTGAATTTTTTATCTTTATATATGTTTTCTGATTTTTTGCTAGTATTAATGAGCTGCATTATACGACTGATTTCGCAATTACTACCTTTTAATGAAGGGTAGAATTGCGTGTTTCAGGTAGAAATCAGTAAAAGTTTCGATTTCAGTGAAATAAGTGCAAAACAGAAAATCGATAAAGTGATATGCGCAAAGTGTTACAGTGTTGCGTCCGAGGGTTCGTCTGTTCGTGCCTGTCGTTCACCTAGTCCGGGACCTCTTGCAAGCTCCCAAGCCCAGGGGAGAAGTAATGTCGAACGACTTATGGGTTCGAGAGGCCTTGATCAACGAACAGACATTTTTCCCTCCGTGTTTTCGGGCGTATCTACCCAAGATCGCCCCACCCACACAAAGACGAGAGAGCCCATTTATTTCTCGTCTGCGGAAGAGGTTTCTCGTAAGAAACCATGGACCAAGGTCTCGCGGCTTATTAAGCGCAAGTCGGTCCCTTCCGCGCAAGTCCAACGGCCCAGTTGTAGCCACTGGGTCAGTTCGGACTCGCTGCAGTCTTCCGACGACTGCTCACCTCCTAAGAGAGGCAAAGCGGTACCGCATCAGGCAGTCACACCGTCTGTTGCCGCACCTGCTCCTGTAGACCCTAAGTGGTCTTTGCTGCAGACCATGCAGTCTCAGTTAACGTCATTGATGCGGGACTTTCGTGCGGAGAAGGTTGACACTGCACCAACCTCTAGCCTACAACCAACCACGGTTGTGCGTCCTGTGGACGCTGAGGCGACCTTCTGCCGCACTCCAGCTGAGAGAGTCCCGCCACCCATGCGTTCCAGTGTACCCTGCCAGCCGCATGTTGACGTTCAGTAACGCACGGAACCTTCCGTTGACGTTCGCGAGGTACAACAACAGTCTAACTTGTTTTGTTTTGACGCGGTGCGTCAACCTCCGCATTCTAGAGTTGTTTTGACTGCTCAGTCTAGACAGTCAAAGCAGTCTCGAGTGGACACTGTATGTCCTCACGCACCTGTTGTGGTTGACAGTTCAGTTGTTGACAGTTCACAGACTGTCAAGCAGTTACATGACGTTGCCTTCTGGTCTGCTACTAATGCACCGGTGAGAGACTCACTGAGGTAACCTAGCTTTTATCGGACAAGGTTCCTGTAGATGAGGAAGTTGCTGTTCTCCCTCCTACTGATATTCCTTTGAGGACTCTGTCATTTGGAGAGGAGCCTTAAGCTGCTTAGCCTCCTATGGACTTTAATTAAATCATGATGATTTTTTAAGGATCTTCGTCCGGATCTTGTAACTGCTGCTCCTCGTTCGCCTAAACGTCAGAACTTACACTAGGCCTAGCTACTTCGAAGCCGTTGTTTTTAATGGGCTTTGCTGCAAGACATGCAGTCCAAGCTTGCGTCCTTGATAGAGGACTTAAATGCGGAGAAGAACCTTCTGGCCAACAACCTTCCAACCGGTCGGTTGTGCGCCCTGTTGACGCTGAGGTAACCTACTCGCGTCTGCCAGTTGAGGTGGTTCCTCCTTCTGGCCAACAACCTTCCAACCGGTTGGTTGTGCGCCCTGTTGACGCTGATGTAACCTACTCGCGTCTGCCAGTTGAGGTGGTTCCTCCTTCTGGCCAACAACCTTCCAACCGGTCGGTTGTGCGCCCTGTTGACGCTGAGGTATCCTACTCGCGTCTGCCAGTTGAGGTGGTTCCTCCACCGATGCGACCCAGTGTGGGTTGCCAGTCGCACGTTGACGTTAAGCGACGCTCGGAGGTGGTTGTTGACGTTAAGCGACGCTCGGAGGTGGTTGTTGACGTTCAGGACGTTCAACAACCAGCAGAGGTGACTTGTTGTGACGCAGTGCGTCAACCTCAGCAACCCGGTAGGGTGTTGACTGCACAACCCAGACAGTCTAGACAGTTTCGGGTTGACGCTGTACTTCCTCGCGCACCCATGGTTGTTGACAGTTCACAGACTGTGCAGCAGTTCCATGATATTGCGTCCGGCTCCTTCACGCATCCACCAGTGCGACCGGATTCAGCGAGTCAGACGTTGCCCACTCCGTTGCCGTTTCCTCATCAGTTTCGGATGAGGAACCCTCTGATGAGGACGTTGCTGAACAAGACGATCAGCCCCCAGCCCTGCTATCCATCCAGAAGATGCTGAAGAAGGAACGCTGCCCAGTCAGGCTGTGGATGAGTCTGGTAGGGACACTGTCATCCGTGGATCAATTTGTGTCACTAGGAAGACTACACCTCCGTCCTCTTCTATACCATCTAGCTTTTCACTGGAAAAAGGACAAGACGCTAGAAGCGGTCTCGATCCCGGTTTCCGGAAAGATAAAGTCTTGTCTGACTTGGTGAAAGGACTATATCAACCTTAGAGAGGGTCTTCCCCTGACTGTTCAGACTCCCAACCACGTTCTCTTCTCGGACGCATCGGACGTAGGCTGGGGTGCGACATTAGACGGTCGGGAATGCTCGGGATTATGGAACTCGAGTCAAAGGACAATGCATTTCAACTGCAAGGAGCTACTGGCAGTACGTCTGACCTGGAAAAGCTTCAGGTCTCTCCTTCAAGGCAAAGTGGTGGAGGTGAACTCGGACAACACCACGGCTTTGGCGTACATCTCCAAGCAAGGAGGGACCTACTCTCTGACATTGTACGAGATCGCAAGGGACCTCCTCACCTGGTCAAAAGGTCTAGACATATCACTAGTAACGAGGTTCATCCAAGGCAACTTGAATGTCATGGCAGATTGTCTCAGTCGGAAGGGACAAATAATTCCAACAGAATGGACCCTCCACAAGGATGTATGCAAGAGACTTTGGGCCACCTGGGGCCAGCCAACCATAGATCTCTTCGCAACCTCGATGACCAAGAGGCTCCCAATATTTTGCTCACCAATCCCGGACCCAGCAGCAGTTCATATAGATGCCTTTCTACTAGATTGGTCACATCTAGATCTATATGCATTCCCTCCGTTCAAGATTGTCAACAAGGTACTGCAGAAGTTCGCCTCTCACGAAGGGACAAGGTTGACGCTAGTTGCCCGCGAGAGAATGGTTCACCGAGGTACTTCGATGGCTAGTAGACGTTCCCAGAACACTTCCCCTAAGGGTGGACCTTCTACGTCAGCCACGCGTAAAGAAGGTACACCAAGGCCTCCACGCTCTTCGTCTGACTGCCTTCAGACTATCGAAAGACTCTCGAGAGCTAGAGGCTTTTCGAAGGAGGCAGCCAGAGCGATTGCTAGAGCAAGAACATCCACCCTTAGAGTCTACCAATCGAAGTGGGAAATCTTCCGAAACTGGTGCAAGTCAGTATCCGTATCCTCGACCAGTACCTCTGTAACTCAAATAGCTGACTTCCTCTTATATCTGAGGAAAGAACGATCTCTTTCAGCTCCCACTATCAAGGGTTACAGAAGCATGTTGGCATCAGTCTTCCGTCACAGAGGCTTAGATCTTTCCAACAATAAAGATCTACAGGACCTCCTTAAGTCTTTTGAGACCACGAAGGAGCGTCGTTTGGTTACACCTGGTTGGAATTTAGACGTGGTACTAAGATTCCTTATGTCAGACAGGTTCGAACCGCTACAATCAGCCTCCCTGAAAGATCTCACCTTAAAGACTCTTTTCCTGGTATGCTTAGCCACAGCTAAAAGAGTCAGTGAGATTCATGCCTTCAGCAAGAACATCGGATTCTCATCCGAAACGGCTACATGTTCTACAACTTGGTTTTCTAGCCAAAAACGAGCTGCCTTCTCGGCCTTGGCCAATATCGTTCGATATTCCAAACTTATCGTATGGTTGGAAATGAACTAGAAAGAGTCTTATGTCCTGTAAGAGCTCTTAAGTTCTATTTAAAACGAACTAAACCTTTACGAGGCCCGTCTGAAGCTTTATGGTGTTCAGTTAAGAAACCATCTTTGCCTATGTCAAAGAATTCTTTATCCTATTTTATCAGACTGTTAATACGAGAAGCTCATTCCCATCTGAATGAGGAAGACCAAGCTTTGCTGAAGGTAAGGACACACGAAGTTAGAGCTGTCGCAACTTCCGTGGCCTTTAAACAAAATAGATCTCTGCACCGTGGCCTTTAAACAAAATAGATCTCTGCAAAGTATAATCGACGCAACCTATTGGAAAAGCAAGTCAGTGTTCGCGTCTTTTTATCTTAAGAATGTCCAGTCTCTTTACGAGAACTGCTACACTCTGGGACCATTCGTAGCAACGAGTGCAGTAGTGGGTGAGGGCTCAACCACTACAATTCCCTAATTCCATAACCTTTTTAATCTTTCTCTTGAAATGTTTTATTATTGTTTTTTGGGTTGTCCGGAAGGCTAAGAAGCCTTTCGCATCCTGGTTGATTTGGCGGGTGGTCAAAGTCATTTCTTGAGAAGCGCCTAGATTAGATGTTTTGATGAGGTCCTGTTGTATGGGTTGCAACCCTTGATACTTCAGATCCTAGGGGTCGCTCAGCATCCTAAGAGGATCGCGAGGCTCCGTAAGGAAGACGTACTTAAAAAGGCAGAGTAATTGTTCAAGTCGACTTCCTTACCAGGTACTTATTTATTTTATGTTTGTTATTTTGAATAACTGCTAAAATGAAATACAAAATACTTAGCTCATAATAATGTAAACAAGTAATGCTGGTCTCTACCCACCCCCCTGGGTGTGAATCAGCTTATATAATCACCGGCTAAGTTTAATATTGAAAAATGTTATTTTTATTAATAAAATAAATTTTTGAATATACTTACCCGGTGATTATATATTAAAGGACCCTCCCTTCCTCCCCAATAGAGACCCAGTGGACCGAGGAGAAAATTGGTTCTGTGTTTACATTGAGTACTGAGTACCTGCTCGACAGATGGCGCTGTTGATGTACACCCCCTACCTGCATAGCGATCGCTGGCGTATTTTGAACGTAGAGTTTTCTGTCGAGCAACAGAGTTGCAGCTTATATAATCACCGGGTAAGTATATTCAAAAATTTATTTTATTAATAGAAATAACATATTTACCAAATTTTTAAATATGACTTGTTCAAATTCCGTGTCACTTCACTCACGTATGTACTGCGAACGATAACATTAGCAACGTTACCAATGATACACAGCGTTACCAATGTTATGGTGGCATTGCTAGCGTTAGCAATGCTACGGTAATATTAACTTGGGTATTTTAAAGAATTTTTCCATATACCCTTCACACAATATATAAAAAGGTACAAAAAGGGTACAGACCTAACAAACCCACCTAACCTAACCTAGAAGTTCCCAGGTCACAAACCCAATATAATGTCTTTTGTTATATATATCATGTTAATCTGTGTCACCTCACTCACGTTGCGATAATGTTAACTCTGTTATGATAACATTAGCCACACTATATATAATGGTTCTTGTTCCACCATTGCCGCTTCGCTCGCATGAAAATAAAACATCAAGCTCGTATGTACTGGCAAGAGGTAATGTTAAGCTGCGCACGCTAACTTTAGCAACGTTAAATATAATGGTTTTTGTGCCGCCACTGTCTCGCTTACGATCACAGGAAAATAAAACATCAAGCTCGTATGCACTGGCAAACGGAAATGTTGAGCTTCGCACTCTAACAAAATATAGTAAAACTAACACATTAAAATTAAAGAAATTAATGACTTACTTTTATGACCGTGATGACGAAACTTGTGGGTCACGGGGGTGTTGTGACTGTGAGTCTGTTTAATACTAAACTTGGAACACTGTAAAAGTTGGTATATTACTTACGAAATTTAAGAAAATTATCAACATTGGAATTCACCATAATACTTTCAAGTATGGATTACTGAAGTTGTTAAAATTTTCTAAAACTTCCATCGTAAAATACGCAAAAAGACGTCACTTGAATTAACAAAGACCTGACTTGGACAAAGGTTTCCACGGGAAAGGGTTTGTTGGAAGGTGGGGGTTGGGAAATTTTAACCCCCCCTGTGCAAACTTTACATACATATGTGTTTGTGATTGGTTAACGGAAAAGCAGCAGAGTCTAGAGAGTAAACATGAATGAACCAGAATGGGAAACTTGTCCAGAGCAAGTATTTATGTGAAATCTGGGCATGACAAGGTAATAACATAATGTATAAAAGTAATATAGGAAGATAAAATGGAATGTATGATAAATAATATTTAATGGAAATATAAAATGGGGTGATTTTATAAAGTATCGGATAATAAAACGTGTAATACTGGGGTCAATCGTAATATGTATACAAGGGTATTACATAAAAGGAATGGTATAGTTGAACTGGGTCAAATAATATACTTGAATAAAGCGGGTGAAGAAGTCGAATAGTTACATTTCACGGTTAAAGAAGAAAAAATCCTATTGGTGGAGGTGGAGTCTCTGCACAGGGAGGCGGGGTTTTAGTGCAGAAGGTCGAAACCTGCTATGTACAAACGAACGAACGAGAGCAACTACAACCGACAAGTAGAATGACAAAAAATAAATGAAAAACACTGCTAATGTTAGCATGTTATGCTAACATTGCCGCAGCTCTACATCACACGTTGGCAGCTCTGGTTACCGTATTTTTTATGAGACATAGCCTTTGCAACGGCGCCTTCAAGTTTATCCAGTTATACTGTTTTGTCTTTTCCTCCGTTTATTATACATCCAAGAAGGTAATGTATAGAGAAGAAAAGGCTTGTTTTACCATTATATATTGTTTCCCCAGTATGTTTTCCCCACCCTAAACCCCGAGTTTCCGCTGGGGGTCCCCCATTATCGTAGGATATAGATATACTGTATCTATATATATTTCTGAAACTATTCATTTGCGACGGGAACTAGTGTTATTTTCGAAGAGCGGAATTTTTCCTATAGAAAAAAGTAGTTCTTTTCCTAGGTTACATTGCCCTGTAATACAGTAAAATAATACCAAATGGGTATGCCTTGGCAACGGCGCCTCCAAAGTTTATCCAGTTATATTGTTTTGTCTTTTCCTCCGTTTATTATACATCCAATAAGGTAATGTATAGAGAAGAAAAGGCTTGTTTTACCATTATATATCGTTTCCCCAGTATGTTTACCCCACCCAAAACCCTGAGTTCACACTGGGGGTCCCCCATTATTGTAGGATATAGATATATATATATATTTCTGAAACTATTCATTTGCGACGGGAACGAGTGTTATTTTCGAAGAGAGTGGAATTTTTTTTATTGATAAAAGTAGTTTGTTCCGTAACCGAAATACAAACCACGCTATTTACATAGGGTTTACCTTTTAGCGCAGCTGAAATGACGAGCCAATAGTTTTAACGAGGGTTAATTACCCCCGCGCTAGTTAGCGGGGGGTGGGGAAGGGTAGCTTGCTACCCCTCCCCCCTCCACACACCGGTGACTTGCTTCACTTTACTTTTGGCTCGGCGGTGATCAGACGTGTCTGCTCATCGTCCTCGTGACAGCCTTTAATTTTCTGCTTTTTCTTTTCAGCGTGTGTGTTGCTTGGAAGTTGACCTTCATTATTATTTCTTTACAATGCGTACATGCCCTGGAGTTGCCGGTCGTCCTTGTGGGACTTTCATGTCGGACGTAACTACGGATCCGCACACCCTTTGCCCTCAAGGTCGGGGCCGACGGTGTGACCAGGAGAACATGTGCTGTGAGTGCAGGGAGTGGTCTGCCTCCCAGTGGGAGAGGTTTGGCCGTCGGCGTAAGAAGAAGTCCAAGAGAGACCGTTCTCCTTCGGGGTTAGCCTCGAAGGAGGAAGGTTCTCGGGACTCTTATTCCGCCGCCCAAACCTCCTCCGAAGCTCCCCCTCGTCCGCCTCTTCAGGAGAGTCGGCCGAGTGGTAGCGCAGGCCCTAGTTTTGTTTCCCGACCTTGGGTGGGGGGAGAGGGCGTCGCCTCCCATAGCAAGGCGCTTCCCCCTCCTCCGGAGGAGGAGGTTATTGATAATGCCTTAACCAATGATGATCTTTTACAGATTTGGTCGTCCCTGGGGCTTAAGGGCTTGCCCTCCAGGGTCGCTTTTATTGACCTTGTCACGTTGGGGGCCGCTGTTAAGCAGTCGCCGGCGGTAGCAGAGGTAGACCCTCTGTCTATTGTTGACGTCGTGGTGACAGAGGCCTCCGACGTGGCTGGGCAATCCGCCGCAGGTGCTGTTGCGGATGCTGGTGCTAAAGGCTCTCCTCCCCCTTCCGTACATCCTTCGAAGGGGGAAGTGAGTCCTTCGGTCTCTGCTGCTGCTCAGCTTCCTTCTGAGGGAAGTGCTTTGACGGAGACTCCCCTTCGGAGGACCGATGGTCCCGACGATCTCCCCCGAGGCCGCCTCCGCCGTAAGGCTCACCGTCCGCTACGCCGCAAGGGCCTCCTTTCCCCTTACAGGGGGGCTAAGAGGCGCCTTTTTGGGTCTTCATCCTCCGAGGGGGACTCTCCTCATCAGCCTCAACCTACAGCTCCGTCTTCCTTGAACCTCTCTGCAGACCGTTCACCATCTCCTGCCAGATCTTCGCCTTCTGGAGAACTCGTCACCCGACGGGCAACGGTCCCTTCGGGGCTAGGGGGTCCTTCCCTTCCACGAGCAGTGCTAGCGCACAGGCGCTCTCCTGCTCGCCAGCGCTCTCCGGATCGTCAGCGCTCTCCTGATCGTCAGCGCTCTCCTGCTCGTCGGCGCTCTCCTGATGTTCGCCCTCCTCGCCAGCGCTCTCCAGATCGTCAGTTCTCTTCTGAGCGTCAGCGCTCATTTGAGGACCATCGCCCTGCGGTCTCTGACCATTCTACAGTTCCTGCTGAGCTCCCTGCTCACCATCTGCCTGATCCTGTGGCTACGCAACATCGTGCTGCGCGTGTGTCAAAAGCACATGTTCGCCAACGCGCCAGCGATCTTCCAGTTCCTGCTCGTGAACGCGCCGCGCCACTTGTCCTTTCACATGACACGCGTCGACCTTCTGTTCGCCAGCGATCTCCGGCTCGCCAGCGATCACCTACGCGCCAGCGATCACCTACTCGCCAGCGTTCACCTGCTCGCCAGCGCGCACAGGCGATTTTAGTATCGCCTATTCAACAGCGACAGCCGGCGCGCCAACGTTCTCCAACGCTTCTGAAGGAACATGGTTTGCCAGCTACTAGCTCGCCATCACGCGATCGCCCACCTGCGCATGCTGCTCGCCATCGCGCGATCGCCCACCTGTGCATGCTGCTCGCCATCGCGCGATCACCCACCTGCGCATGCTGATCGCCCACCTGCGCATGCTGATCGCCATCGCTCACCTGCGCATGCTGCTCGCCATCGCTCGCCATTGCGCGGTCGTTCACCTGCGCATGCTGCTCGCCATCGCTCGCCAACGCGTCGACATGCCACAACGCGCCATCGCCAACCTGCGCGTCCGCGCTCACCAGCTCATCATCGATCGCCTGTGGATTTACATCGCCAGCGGTCTTCCTCACCCACGCGGCAGCGCATTTCCTCGCCGTCGCGCCAACGCTTGCGTTCGCCGCCTCGGACACGCGTTCATTCACCTGCCCACCCTCGCGTCCACTCGCCTGCGCGCCCACGCGACAGCTCGCCTGCGCGACCGCTCGCCTGCGCGACCGCTCGCCTGCGCGACTGCTCGCCTGCGCGACTGCTCGCCTGCGCGCCCGCGCGACCGCTCTCCTGCGCGCCCCGCGTGACCGCTCGCCTGCGCGCCCGCGCGATCGTTTGCCTGCGCGACCGCTCGCCCCGCGCGACCATTCGCCCTCGCGCGACCATCGTTCGCAGCGAATTCCGCAGCCGATGGTAGCAGCAGGAACGCGTGTTCCTAGACGGCACTCGGGATCACCTCCACCCAAACACAGGTTGGTAGTGCAGGACGAGGAGAGGTTAGTACATCATTCTTCCCCACCTTCTTTTCAGGCAGGTACCGTGGTGTCCACTCCAAAGGATCGCCCGATCCCTTTCCCTTTAGCGAGGATTTCGGACTCTGTGTCCTTGGAGCAACAGACTTGGTTTGGTCCTCTGGCACGGGCGTTAGTGAGGGTTATGAAACCAGCACTCGCAGACCAGGGTAACAAACCAATGGCTGTCTCTCCTACGCTGAAGAGAAAGAGAGGAGTGGACTTCGTGGTGACTTCCCCCGAGGGCGAAGTTGGTTCCCAAGTGGTCGGTCGCGAAGGTCCCTTCTCCTGCACGAGTGCTCTCTCCTTCTCCCGTGGACGAGGCCTTTCCGTCCTCAGGTGAGTCCAGTGGGGCGGTAGTCTTCCCCTCGGCACCAGGGGGAGAGACTTCGCTTCATGCAGGAGAATCGTCTCGTGAGGAAGGGGCCCCTCGAACCTCGTTGTTGGGATCCTGTATCCCTCCCAGGAGGGAATCCAAGGACTCCAAGACCGTCCCTAAATCCTCTGCAAGGATTCGTAAGGAACCCACGACTACCCGGGGGAATGTCCACGTGTCACCCCAGGAAGAGATCCCTGGGGCAGGAGACTTAGCTGCCAGCCCTCAGGGAGGAGAACAGCAAGAATCCAAACATGCCTTCTGGCAGGTCCTAAGCTTGATAAGGCAACTTAACGGGCTTATGGATCCAGTCATCGCCCCCCCGTGAAGGCAAAGACACGATTTTGGATGAAGTGTTTGACGTTCGGAAGGCCCCTAAGACCAGTGCGGCTCTGCCCTGGTCTCGGGGGCTGAAGAGTGCCAGGGCTAGGGCCAACGCTCAGCTCGCACTTCTTGCCTCCTCCAGTCGTTCCACTGCCGGGAACAAGCTCATCCCTCCTCCTCGTCTTCAGCAGAGGAGGTATTTCGAGATCCTGGGTGAGCACAACCTCGCTCTTCCTCTCCATCACTCTGTGGAGGAGCTGGCGAAGGGAGTTCCCCTTGAGAAACTCTCTGACCGGCAGGTGTCGTTCTCGGCGGCAGAGATCCTTAGCCACGAGAAGGTCGCTAAGTGTGCCATGCAGGCCACTTCGTGGCTGGACTTTTGGCTAGGATCTCTGGGCATCCTATTGCGATCGGAGGACTTGTCCAAGGAGACCAATAGGAAGGCCCTGGAGACCTTCTTGCTCTCGGGCACCCGCTCCATCGAGTTTTTGGCGCACCAGGTTACCACCCTGTGGGCCACTCGGTGTTGAAGCGTCCCGATGCTGTGTCCGAGAGATTCCATCCGAAGGTCCCCGCCGTGGATGTGTGTAGGCTCCGACATGCTTCCCTTCTGGGGGAGAACCTGTTTGAGCCTCAAGACATGGAACGAACGGCTGAGAGGTGGAGGAAATCCAGCACGGACTCCCTCCTCCATAGGGCCCTTACAACTCGGCCCTATAAGCCTCCAGCCCCGCCACAACAGCAGCAACAGCCTCGTAAGGCTCCCAAACAGGCACCGGCAGCTAAGAAGGTGGTGTCTAAGCCCCAGCTCTTTCCAGCCAAGGTCAAGAGGGGCGGTAAGTCCTCCAGGGGAGGCAAGACTCCTAGGGGTGGCGGCAGCGGCCGCAAGCCCTAGGGGTGGCAGTCCCCCTGCGTGTCCACCTGTGGGGGGATGCCTTCAGCGTTGCGTCCGCATGTGGCAGCAACACGGGGCCGATGCTTAGACGGTCTCAGTGATCGGCCAAGGCTATCGCGTCCCGTTCACAACATCTTAACCTCCCCTGACAGCGAATCCAGTGTCGTTGAGCTCCTATGCCACGGGATCGGCAAAGGGGCTGGCCCTTCAGGCCGAAGTCGAGACCATGCTCGAGAAGGGTGCTCTCCAGGAGGTCGTGGACGGCTCCCCAGGCTTCTTCAGTCGACTCTTTCTTGTAGAGAAGGCTACTGGAGGCTGGAGACCCATCATCGATCTTTCAGCTCTGAACAGGTTTGTCAAGCAAACCCAGTTCAGCATGGAGACAGCAGACACGGTCAGACTTGCGGTGAGACCACAAGACTTCATGTGCACACTGGATCTAAAGGACGCGTACTTCCAGATCCCAATCCATCCGTCTTCCAGGAAGTACCTGAGATTTTGCCTAGACAACAAGATCTACCAGTTCAAGGTGCTGTGTTTCGGTCTCTCCACAGCTCCTCAGGTGTTCACCAGAGTGTTCACCCTGGTTTCATCTTGGGCGCACAGGAATGGCATTCGTCTCCTTCGTTATCTGGACGATTGGCTGATCCTAGCAGACTCGGAGTCGACCCTTCTTCGGCACTGAGACAGGCTTCTGGATCTTTGCCAGGATCTGGGGATCGTGGTAAACCTCGAGAAGTCCTCTCTGCAGCCGTCCCAACGACTTGTTTATCTAGGCATGCTAATAGACACCAATCTCCACAAAGCCTTTCCATCAGACGACCGGATAGCAAGACTGAGGAGGGTGGCGGAACCCTTCCTCAGGCGAAAAGAACTCCCCGCCCAATCGTGGTTGCGTCTCTTAGGTCACCTATCCTCCCTGGCCCGTCTGGTTCCAAACAGCCACCTCAGGATGAGATCCCTTCAATGGCGGCTCAAGTCCCGGTGGAATCAAGGATCCGATTCCCCGGACATTCTGATCCCAATGGGGTCTCTGGAACAGACGGACTTGCGGTGGTGGCTGGTCGACGAGAACCTGCGGAAGGGATCGAGTCTTCTCGTCCTCCCCCCGGAATTGACTGTTTTCGGACGCGTCAAAAGAAGGGTGGGGGCCGCACGTTCTGAACTAGAGGGCCTCAGGCCTTTGGTCAGAATCAGAAAAGTGCCTACACATCAACCTGCTAGAAATGAAGGCCGTCTTTCTGGCTCTTCAGCAGTTCCAATGGTCCCGGGCGGGTCACTCCGTGGTGGTGATGAGCGACAACACCACGGTAGTGGCTTATATCAACAAGCAGGGAGGCACTTTTTCGCAACAGCTATCCCATCTTGCAGTAGAGATTCTGAGGTGGACCGAAACCCACTCGATAACACTATCAGCTCGCTTCATTCCTGGCAAGAGGAATGTGCTCGCCGACAGTCTGAGCAGGGCTTCGCAGATAGTGAGTACCGAGTGGTCTTTGGGTCCTCAGATAGCCAACAAAGTCCTGACTTTGTGGGGTTCCCCGACTGTGGACTTGTTCGCGACAGCCTTGAACTTCAAGCTGCCTCTGTACTGCTCCCCAGTCCTGGACCCCAAGGCACTCTGGCAAGATGCTTTCCAGCAACGGTGGGACAACATCGACGTGTACACCTTCCCACCATTCTGTCCGATGAGAAGGGTGCTCAACAGGACCAGACTATCGGTCAACTGTTCGATGACTCTGGTAGCTCCGCTATGGCATCACGCGTAATGGTTTCCGGACCTTCTGCAGCTCCTGACGGAACTCCCGAGGGAGCTTCCTCCACGACACGAGCTTCTCAGACAACCCCACTCCGGCGTCCCTCACAGGGCCGTAGCCTCGCTTCGGCTTCACGCCTGGAGACTATACAGCGTCTCCCCGCGGAGAGAGGCTTTTCGCAACAGGTTGCGGAGAGAATGTCTCTGCACCTGCGAAGGTTCTCTGAGGGAGTCTACCAAGCAAAGTGGAGAGTCTTTTGTGGTTGGTGTCGTGGAAGGGGTATCTCTCCACTCAATGCCACTATTCCAGCAATAGCGGACTTTCTCGTGTATCTGCGGGAAGAAATGCGCCTTTCTGTCTCGACAGTGAAAGGCTATCGCTCAGCCTTAAGCTTGGCCTTCAGATTGAAGGACGTGGATATTTCTTCATCGCTAGAACTCTCTTTACTCATACGTAGCTATGAGCTTACCTGCCCCCAGTCGGAAGTGAGACCCCCTCCTTGGAACGTGGTTCGAGTCCTCAGGTCTCTTAAGAGACCTCCCTTCGAGCCATTACGCCAGGCCTCCGATCGCCACCTGTCTTGGAAGACGGCTTTCCTACTCGCCTTGGCTTCGGCCAAGCGGGTTAGTGAACTTCATGGTGTCTCGTACGACATCGCCCATTCAAGGGGATGGGGGGAGGTAACGTTCAGGTTCGTCCCTGAGTTTGTTGCCAAGACTTGGAATCCTGGAGTGCCGGATCCTCGGTTCGACTCTTTCAGGATCGCGAGTCTCCGTTCTGTAACAAGCGACCCAGACCAGCTGCTACTATGTCCAGTGAGGTGTCTGAGGCACTACTTGAAGAGAACGGCTGCAGTCCGTACTCATGTGCGAGCTTTGTTTGTGAGCACAGGCAGGACTAAGAGGAGGGTCACCAGGAACACCATCTCAGCTTGGATTCGAAGGGTTATCCACCATGCCCTGAATCCTGACCCTCCTCCGTCACGTTGCCCTCGGGCCCACGATGTCAGGGGTATTGCTACATCCCTGGCCTTCAAGAGAAACTTCTCTGTGACGCAGGTACTTCAAGCTGGGGTCTGGAAGCGTCAAACGACCTTCACAGCCCACTACCTGCAAGACGTGACCCACAGGAGCCTCGATACGTTTTCTATCGGCCCTGTGGTGGCTGCACAACAGCTGGTCTAACCTCAGGCTCCTTTTTGGACAAGTAGCAGTAGGTTGAGGGCGTTGTTACCCGGTCTTAGTCTGCGTGAATGAAAGAGTATGTCTGACCCTTACTTCTTTCTTCATTCTCCCCTCTCTTGGGGAAGCAGCATCCTGGTCCTCGCATAGCTGACCTCGACCTCTGCAGGTAACCCATGCTTCTTTGTGCTCCTAGTATTAAGCTTAATACTGTTGCGTCTCCCATACCCTGACGAGGTGGTATTGGGAACGTCCTATCCTAGAATTCCTATCTGAAGGTCTCAAGGTCAACTTCATAGGACGAGTCACACTCTCCTCCTCACACTGCTTATGTAGGCCACTCGTTCCTAGCGATGCTAGGAACTTGTGAGGTACAGGGGCTCCCTCTCTCTAGTGCTGCTCACTGAGGGATCGAGCCCCCGGGCAAGCCGAAGTCAGTAAGGCTAGGGACTTTCCACCCTTCCTAAGGGGTAAGTCACCCTATGTAAATAGCGTGGTTTGTATTTCGGTTACGAAACAAATGACAAATTCGAAGATAATTTGTATTTTTCCTAACCATACAAACCTTAGCTATTTACACATATGTGCCCGCCATCCCTGACCCCCAAGTCAAGTCCTACCTCTAAGTGAAGTGAAGCAAGTCACTGGTGTGTGGAGGGGGGAGGGGTAGCAAGCTACCCTTCCCCACCCCCCGCTAACTAGCGCGGGGGTAATTAACCCTCGTTAAAACTATTGGCTCGTCATTTCAGCTGCGCTAAAAGGTAAACCCTATGTAAATAGCTAAGGTTTGTATGGTTAGGAAAAATACAAATTATCTTCGAATTTGTCATGTTTTTCCTAGGTTACATTGCCCTGTAATACAGTAAAATAATACCGAATGGAGTTCATTGGGACAGGGTAAGATAAGAGTACGGCAGTCTAAGGATACGGCTTCTAGGTTAGGTTAGGTGGAGAACCTTAGGTTAGGTAAGGTCAGGTTAGGTAGGAAACATTCGGTTAGGTGATGTTCTTGTGTCTGTAAAATGTGGTTTGTTCCGTAGCCGAAATACAAACCACGCTATTTACATTGGGTTTACCTTTCGGCGTAGCTGAAATGGCGAGCCATTAGAATTTAACGAGGGTGTATTATCCCCGCGCTAGTTAGCAGGGGGGTAGGGGAGTGGTAGCTAGCTACCCCTCCCCCCCTCACACACCGGTGAACTGCTTCTCTTCACTTTTGGCTCGGACAATGGACAGACGTCTCTGTCTTTGTCCTCGCTTGGCAGCCATTGTTTGTTTTGTCCTTACTTAATCACTTACTTTTCTTTTACTCAATATATTTGTAAACATTTTTTCGTGTTTATGTATATATTTGAGTATAGAAATCAGTAAGTTTCCTTTTCAGAGTTTGTGCTTGTGTGTGTAGTGTACGATATCTCCGTGGAGCCCTCGGCAGTTAGGCCACCATGGTGTAATTTCATGGGTCGCGATCGAGTTTGACTACGGTCTTTCTCTCTCTCTCTCTCTCTCTTGAGGTCGTTCACCCTTTTACTACGTTACTTACTACGTCTGAGTAGCTTCCTTCCCGTGTGGGTGGGGTTGCTACGCCGTACGTTTTATCTCAATTAGTTTATGAATCTAATTGTTTTAGTTGATTTTTCAGCTTTGTAGAACGATTCCTTTCGGGGTTTTCGTTCTTTCTTTAGTGTTCATTCATTTTTAAATTACATAATTACATAATTATGATTGTTATAATTCTGTGTTGGTTACAGCTCTCCTTCTGTGAGTGTAAGTGGTTGTGAGGGCACGTGCCTGTTGTGTAATTCTTGTGTTCCTTTCCCTCGGGATTCCTCTTCGGAGCCTTCCCGGGTGAATGAATGTTAACTAATGATTTTTGTTTTTATTTTTCACAGTTACCGATCTAGTTCGTTTCTGTAATGTGACAACGGAGTGAGCTGTCTTGTTGAGGCCTGGGGATTCGGCTGTTGCGGCCTCCCCTATAGATCTTCGTCAGGGGCGTGTCTCCTTCTCCTGGAAGTACTCCCGTGACGATTGACAGCTCTCCAGTTCATTTTAGAACTCTCAGGAGGCTCGCCTCCTTGGGTGGGTAACTTTCCTTCCGAGGGAAGTTTTCCTGTCCTGGCTTGAGTTTTTTCCCCTTTGGGGGGTTTTTCTCTTGCCTTTTTTTTTGTGCGACTATGCTCTTGGTGCTGAGCGGTCGCACCTGCAGTTACGCTCAAGGGGCTGGGCAACTGCAGGAGCCCCTCTTCAGAGGATTGCTCTTTTTAGGTCACTGGCTGACCCGTCTCTTCTACGAAGTGTTTCTCTTTCGTTCGCGAGAGAGTACACTCATAGAGACTCCTCTTCGGAGGACTCTTCTGCTGTTGTTGCTGTTGGCCGCCTTCGCCGTAAGGCTCACCGTCCGCTACGTCGTAAAGGGCCTCCCATCTCCCTGTAAGGGTGGTAAGAGGCGCCTTTTTGAATCTCCGTATGCAGCCTGCGTCTCCTTCCTCTTTAGATTTCTCCGAGGATCGATCTCCAACGCCTTCTTGACCTCCTGCCCCTGGTGCAGATGGACAGCCGTCTGACTTCGTCTTCCAACGGACAACGGTCTTCCGACGGACAACGGTCCCTTCGAAAGGGTTGCCTCCCACAGGGGTTCTTCCCTTGCGTGTCAGGGTTCCCCTGCGCGCCCTTCAGCAGTGTTCTCTCCTGCTCAGTGTTAGCGCACAGGCGCTCTCCTGCTCAGTGTTAGCGCACAGGCGCTCTCCTGCTCAGTGTTAGCGCACAGGCGCTCTCCTGCTCAGTGTTAGCGCACAGGCGCTCTCCTGCTCATCAGCGTTTTCCTGATCGCTAGCGCTCTCCTGTTCGCCAGCGCTCTCCTGTTCGTCAGCGCTCTCCTGTTCGTCAGCGCTCTCCTGATGATCGTCGCTTCTGTTCCTGTTGGTTCCTGTTACGCGCCCACGTTCGCCCGCGCAATCTAGAACTTCGGTTCAGGTCTTGGACAAGAACTCTTCTTCTACGCACAGGATTCCACGCGTTGCCTTCTGCTTGCCAGCGATCACCAGCTCGCCAGCGACCACAGACGCGTCAACGTTCGCCTGCTCGTCAGCGATCTCCTGCGCGTCAACGATCGCCATCGATCTGCCACGTGTGTCAGGTCCCCTGGACACCATCAGTAGCGATCTAGCGCTTGCCTGCTGTGGACGATCTCCGGTAGCTGAGTCTTGCCGTAGATCTTCCTCCTGCTCGCCAGCGCTCACCTTTACTTCTGTCCTTCTGTGCGCCAGCTTTCTTCAATCGCCAGCGCACATCTGCGCGCCCTTTCCTGCCACGCACCAATGGGCGCCAATGGTTTTTCCTGACCGTCCAGGATCGCCTGATTGACAGCTCGCTTCAGCGCTCACCTTCCTGATGCACCTGCGCGCCTTCTGTTTAGTGCGATGCGCGCTAACCATCCCTAGTCTCTTACACGTTAGCGATCGCCTACGTGCGCGCGATTCTTCGCCTGCGTGCTATCGTTTTTGTTAACGCACCACCGCTATGGGTCTCAACAAGACCATGTTGTCTGTCACTCCAATGCGCCGTCGCTTGCCATCGCTTGCCGACGTGCCATCGCTTGCCAACGCGCCTTCACTCGCCTACGGTCCATCGCTCGTCAACACGCCATCACCCGCTTACGCGCCATAGGTCTCCCAACCGCCTGCGCTCACCCGCTCGCCCACACGCCTGCGCGACCACACGCCCACGTGCCCGCGCGACCGCACGCCCACGTGCCTGCGCGCCCGCGCACATGCGCTCCAATGTTCGCCCGCGCGCGAACCAATGGTATTCCATCGCGCGGACCAACGGTGTTCCGTCGGGGTTTCGCAACATGGGCAGCCTGGCGAGTCTTCTGGAGCGTATTTCCAGAACACGGTCTTCACCCCGTAAACGCAGAGCATGGCACATGCAAGAGCAGGAAGAATCTTCAGGGAGGTCTGAGCAACATTCTTCTTTCCAGAACCTGGGTTAGCCCTTCCTCGTCATTCCCTGGAAGGGTCTGGCCAGGGAGCTTTCCGTTCGAGATTTCTCCGTCGGGCAAGGGGTGACTGGTTTAGCCCTTCCTCTTCTCCATCTCGTGGAAGGGGCTTACCAGGTCCTTTCCCTCCTCGGTTGCGACCTGAGGTTTTGTACAAGGAAGCTCCAGGAAGATCATGGGTACTTTCCTCCTCTCGGGCTCAAGCACCTTGGCGTTTCGTCGCCAAGTTTCGAACTTGCGGGCAAGCTCGATGTTGGACCATCTAGATGCAGTGACCGAGGGCTTCCTCTCGGGTGTCTCATCCTTGGATGTCGACAAGCTCAGACACTCTTCCATCCTTGGGAAGAGCTTGTTTGTGCCCAAGGACAGAGATATGGACAGCGGTTGTGCGGAGGAAGTCGACTTCCGTTTTCACTCCTCCAAGGCGCTTTCTTCCAGACCCTGCAGGCCTCCAGCGCCTCTTCTTTCAGCCTCGTCGGCCTAAATTATCGGACCGGCTACGGCAGCTAAGACAAGGTGTCCAATAGCAGTCCCCTCCTGTCAGGGACAGGTAGCACGGGAGGCTCTCCCGGGGGGGCATAATCCTAGAGGGAGCGGCAGAGTTCACAAACTCTAGGATTGGCAACCCCCCCTTGCAGGTCTCTCGCTGGGAGGATACCTAAGGATACTCATCCGCATAACAGCTTCCCGATGCCGATTCCTGCACGATCTCCGTGATCAGCCAAGGATATAGCGCCTCGCTCTTACCATCTCTCCGTCTCTGTCAGCGAATTCAGTGTCACTGAACCTCTATGCCATGGGGTCGGCAAGAGTTTTGCCCGTTTGGGCAGAATGATCCATGCCTTAGGAGAAGGTCCTCCATAGGGTCGTCGACGGCTTCACCCCCCCGCTTCTTCAGTCGATCCTTTCTCGCAGGAAAGCATCTGAGACGGGAATTCCGTCGTCGACCTCTCAGCTCTGATCAAGTTTGTCGAACAAACTTCGTCCAGCGTGGAACAGCAGATTCGATCAGACTGGTAACGAGGCGGCAGGACTCCTTAGGCCCTAGATCGGAAGGACGGGTACTTCCAGTTTCCATTCCATCCATCTTCCAGGAAGCTCTTGGAATTCAGCCTAGACTTAAGATGCGGTGTGGCGATCCCGCCGCGGCATCGCAGGTTTTTCCCCAGAGAACTCTCCCTGCTTTCCTCATGGCCGCTCAGGAGCAGGCTTCCGCCTCCTTCACCTTTTGGAGGTCTGGTCAACTCCGGTAGGCTCGGGTTCGATCTTCTTCAACGCCGGGACAAGCTTCCGGGTCCTTACCATGAGTGAGGGATCATGGTAATTTGCTAGGAGCCTTCTCTACTTCTGCCTCAACATCTGGAGTATCTAGCCATGATATTGAGTTAACGGCCTTAACACGTTGGAAACACCGCTTCTCGTCCGATCAGCGAAGTTAAGCAACGTTGGGTCTGGTCAGTACTTGGATGGGTGACCGCCTGGGGACGCCAGATGCTGTTGCCTCCCTCTCCGAGCCTTCCCTTCACTTGTCTGTGGCAAGGCTGAGGAGAGTCGCAGTACCTGTTCTCAGTCAAGCAGAGCTTTCAGCCCTACCTTGGAACGTTTCCTGGGTCTCTTTTCCTCATTGACCCGTCTAAAGTCCCAAACGGTCTCCTCAGGATAAGTTCCCTGTGGGGCGGCCCAAGTTCTGGTGGTATCAAAGCAACGATTAACCGGACTTTCTGGCCCCTATGGGACCAGCGGAACGTTTAGACCTGCAATGGGTGTTGACCTATGGAACCTCTTGATGGGAGTGGATATTCTCGTCCTTTCCCCACATTTTGATGCTGTTCTCGGACTCGTCAAAGAAAAAGGGGGGGGGGGGGGGGGGGAGGGGGCATGTTCTGGTTCAGGCCTATGGTCAGGACCTGAAGGATACCTCTCCATCATTCAGGCAGGCTTAGGGGCCGTAGTCTGGCCCCTCTACAGATCCTACAGTTCCTGCCGAGTCGCTCCGTGCGCGACGACTTCATGGTACTGGCGTATTCCAACCAGCAAGGGACGCATTTTCATACCTTCGCATCTTGCAGTAGAGATACTGAGATGATCCGAGGTCCTCTCAATACCACTATCGGCTCGCTCATTCCGGGCAGAGGAATGTTCTCTCCGACTATCTGAGCAGAGCCTCGCAGATAGAGGGTACCTGGGGGTCTTTGGCCTTTAGTAACCAGCAAGTCCTGGCCTGGGGGACCTGATCGCGACAGCCTGGAACTTCAAGCTTCCGCTGTTCTTCCCCCCCAGTCTCAGACCCCAAGACACTTTGGCAAGATGCTTTCCGGTGATGCTGGGACAACATCGACGCCTGCGTCTTCCCACCATTGTTGTCTGTTGAGAATGGGTCTCAACAAGACCAGGTTGTCTGTCAACCTTTCGATGGCCCTGAGAGCTCCACTGGGACTACAGTATACGCGGAACGGTTTCCGGACCCTCTGCTTCCCCTGATGGAACTCCCGGGAGAGCTTCTCCCACGGCACAGGCTACTCAAACAACCACACTACAACATCTTTCGCGAGCCGTGTCATCGCTTCGGCTTCACGCCTGGAGACACTACGCCGCCTCTTCAAGAAGAGACAACCCGCTAGAGTCGCGGAGCGGAGGTCGCGTCACCTGCGATAGTCATCCGCAGGGGTCTACCAGGCGAAGTGGAGAGTCTTCTGTGGTTGGTGTCGGGGGAGAGATACCTCTAACCTTGAGGCCTCTTCTCCAACAATAATGGACTTATTGCTTTTCGGCGGGAGGAAACTCCTTTCCGCTCTCGGCAGTGAAGCCTGTCGCTCAGCCTTTCCCTGGCCTCCAGGCTGAAAGGAATAGACTTTTTCCTTCCCACTGGACCTTTCTTCGCTCATGCGAAGCTGCGAACGTCCCTGCCCCCAGTCGGAGTGAGACCTCCTCCATGGAGCATGGTTCGGACTTTTTAGTCCCTTAAGAGATCTTCTCAAGAACCAGTACGTCAGGCCTCTGATCGTATTCCGTCTTGGGGGACGGTGCTCCTGCTCACTCTGGCCTCGGCCAGTGTATAAGCAATCTTCTTGGTCTCGTACGACTCCGCCCTTTCTAAGGAAAAGGGGAAGGCAACATTCAGGTTTGCTCCCGAGTTGTTTTCCAGACTCAGAATCTTGGGGTCCCGGCCCTTCGGTCCAACTCCTTCAAGATTTCGAGTCACCATTCTGTATCAGATGACCCAAACCTTCTCCTTCTTGCCAGTAAAGGAATCGAGGGGTCATCTTTGGGAACAGCTGCAGTTTGTCCTCATGTGCAGCCGGGTTGGGAGCACAGGAAGGACACAGGGGAGAGTCACCAGTATACCTCTTCAGCTCGGACTCAAGGACATTAATCTCGACCTGAATCCAGACCCTCCCCCGTCACGTCGCCCTACAGCACGATGTCGGATACATCGCAACGTCCCTCGCCTTCGAGTAGTACTACTCTGTGACGCAGTTGCTACAAGCTGGAGTCTGGAAGCGTCTAGTGACCTTCGCAGCCCGCTTCCTGCAGGACGTGACCCACAGGAGTATCGATACGTTTCTATTGTCCTTTTTGGACAGGTAGCAGAAGGTTGAGGGCATTGTTATCAGGTTTTAGTCTGCATGAACGAAAGATGTATGTCTGGCCCTTACTTCTTTCTTCATTGTCCCCTCTACTGGGGAAGCAGCATCCTGGTCTCTGCATAGCTGACCTCAAACCTCTGCAGGTAAACCATGCTTCCTTGTGTTCCGAGTATTGAGTCAATACTGTCGCGTCCCCCATACCCTGACGAGGTGGTATTGGGAACGTCCTAACCCAGAGTTCCTTCTGGAACTCCAGGTCAACTGCCTAGGACGGGTCACACTTCTTCCTTCACACCCAAGCTTATGTAGGCCACACGTTTCCTTGCGGAGCAAGGAACTTGTGAGGTGCAGGGACTCCTTTTCTCGAGTGCGACTCACTCGGATTCTGAGTCCCCGGGTAAAGCCAAAGCCAGTATGGCTGGGGACTTAACACCCTTCCTAAGGGGTAAGTCACTCATTGTAAATAGCGTGGTTTGTATTTCGGTTATGGAACAAATGACAAATTCGGAGATAATTTGTATTTTTTCTAACCATACAAACCTTAGCTATTTACACATATTTGCCCGCCAGCCCTGTCCCCCAAGACAAGTCCTACCTCTAAGTGAAGTGAAGCAGTTCACCGGTGTGTGAGGGGGGGAGGGGTAACTAGCTACCACTCCCCTACCCCCCTGCTAACTAGCGCGGGGGTAATACACCCTCGTTAAATTCTAATGGCTCGCCATTTCAGCTACGCCGAAAGGTAAACCCAATGTAAATAGCTAAGGTTTGTATGGTTAGGAAAAATACAAATTATCTCCGAATTTGTCATTTTTCACTGTCCCAACAATCTACAAAGGCTCCATTTCCACTGCAAATAAGCTATTCTATCATTAAAGACCCCCCTCCTTCCATTGGGTATAGGTGAGAACCGGGAACCACGAATTACTGGAATCCCCTTGAAAATTACCAAAATCCCCTACAATATTACTGCAAACCCTTAGAAATAGATAAATATGTGTTTTTATTAATTAACATTATTTTTTAGTAAATTAATTAAATAAAATGTCTATTTTAACGCATTGTTCTATATACACATTACACAATATGTAAAAGGGTACAGAACCTAACAAACCCACCTAACCGAACAGTTCCCAGGTCACAACCCCCTAGCTGCGGCAAGCCCCCTGACCCCCTTCCCAGGTCACAACCCCTAGCGGAGGCCAAGCCCCTGGACCCCCTTCCCAGGTCACAACCCCTATCTAAAGTTCTACCTGCAAATATATAAAAAATGTAAATGCTAAAAACATAAGAATAACGTACTTTAATAAAGCCATATTATTTATCAATTTCTAAGAGTTTGCAGTGATATTGTAAGGGATTTCAGTAATTTTCAAGGGGATTCCAGTATTTACCTGATGATTCCAGTGAATCCGGGGGATTCCAGTAATTCGAATTATCAGTGGGAACCTGGGACTTTAGGTGTGCAGAAACACGACAAAACATTTTTATTTAACACTTTCAAGATTTACATTGTAAAAGGCTACAGAACCTAACACCACTTAACCTAACCTAGTAGTTCCCAGGTCACAGACCTAGCTAGGTGGCAAGCCCCCTGGACCCCCACTCCCAGGTTACAAACCAATCCAGGTTACAGACTTAGCCATGGGCAAACCCCCAGACCCCCCCCCCTCCCCCTTCCAGGTCACAAACTAAAAGTAAATCACAAATCCTTACATTATGATAAATTAAATCCCATATAAATCCATTCATTATGATAAAGTAAATCACAAATAATTCATTACCTTATAATTGATACCTACATCTTTTTTGTCTTGACAATTTTTACAGAAGCATTGCAGTAGAACATATGCTGGTCTTCCCTAAAAGCTAAGTCAGAATCGCTCTTGAAACACTTTAACGTTTGAGGAATAACTCAATGAGCTTTTATAAGATTATTCACTTCACCAGGAGTACCATGAAACTTGGCTATAACATCGAAATAGCCAAAAGAGCAGCCATTATTTGTTCCGTAACTGGAATACAAACCTCGCTATTTAAAGTGGGTATTACTTTCGGCGTAGCTGAAAGGACGAGCCATTAAAATTTTAACAAGCGTTTACTACCCCACCGCTAGGTAGGGGGGTAGGGAGGGTAGTTAGCTACCCTCCCCCCTCACACCTGTGTGGTAAGCTCACTTTTTACTTTGGCTCGGGTGGTGATTGGACGTGTCCGCTTTCACCCTCGCCTCTTTGACAGCCATTAATGCTTTTTGTCTTTTTCTTACTTTTTCTTATACTTGTGATATATATTTAAACATTCTTTATGTTTATGTATATATTTGTGTATAGAAATGTAGTAAGTTGTTCCGTAACCAAAATACAAACCACGCTATTTACATGGGGTTTTACTTTCGGCGTAGCTGAAATGACGAGCCATTAGAAATTTAACGATTGTTAACTACCCCCGCGCTAGTTAGCAAGGGGGTAGGGGAGTGGTAGCTAGCTACCCCTCCCCCCCTCACACACTGGTGAACTGCTTCACTTCACTTTTGGCTCGGGCGATGAGCAGACGTCTCTGCTTCGCCCTCGCATTGTTGACAGCCTTAATTTTTTGCTTTTTCTTTCAGCTTGTGTGCTTGAAGTTGGCCTCTTCCTTTCTTCCCAGCATGCGGAAGTGCCCTTGTGGAACGTTCATGTCGGCAGTCGAGACGGACCCTCACTCCTTATGCCCGCAGTGTCGAGGTCAACGATGTGAAAGGGATAATACATGTGATTGCTGGGTGTGGCCTACCTCCCAGTGGGAGAGGTTTGCCCGGCGGCGTAAGAAGAAGCCTAAGCGGGACCGTTCTCCTTCAAGGGTTGCCTTGAAGAAGGAAGGCTCCAGGGACTTCTTCCGCCGCCCGAACCACCTCCGAAGCTCCCACTCGATCGGTCTCTCGCTAGAGGCCGGCGAGTGGTAGCGCAGGCCCTTCTTTTGTTTCCCAATCTCGGGGTTCGGGAGAGGGCGTTGCCTCCCATAGCGAGGCAGCTCCCCCTCCTGCTCCGGGGGAGGGCTTTGATTCTGTTGATGACCATGCGACTAATGATGATCTCTTACAGCTTTGGGCTTCCTTGGGGCTTAAGGGCTCGCCCTCCAAGGAAGCCCTGTTTGACCTGATCCAGTTGGGTGCAGCTGTCAAACAGTCGCCAGTAATAGCAGAGGTAGATCCTCTGTCTATTGTCGACGTTGTTGTGGCAGAGACTTCCGACGGGTCGGGTCAAACCCCTGCTGCGGTTGCGGTTGTTGCTGAAGGCTCAGTTCCCCACTCCGAACATCCTTCGAGGGAGGAGCTGGGTCCAACGGTCTCTCCTGCGGGTGACTCTCCCCATCGGGGGAGTGCACTGACAGAGACTCCTCTTCGGAGGACAGACGATGGTGTTGCTGTACCTCGAGGTCATCTTCGCCGTAAGGCTCGCCCTCCTCTTCGCCGTAGAGACCTTCCTTCTCCCTACAAGGGAGTTAGGAGGCGCCTCTTCGGGTCTTCGCCTTCGACTTCCCCCGCAGAAGATCCTCCACGTCGAGAGCAGACCGTTGCAGCTGCTTCCTTGGACCTCTCCGCAGATAGTTCGCAATCTCCGACGCGTGCCAGACCTTCCAGTCTTCCATCCCCGTTCCTGGACGCTGATGCGCAGCGGGCGCCTACGCACCCCGTTGTCCAACGGGCACACCGGTCCCTTCGGGGCAAGAGGTCTCTTCCCACAATGTGGGCGAGTCTCTCGAGCGCCAGGTCTTACCTGCGCGCGCGCGCAGTCCTAGAGGTTCCTTTGCTAGCGCACAAGCGCTCACAGGTCCCTCTGGACTCGCTGCGCCCGGCCGATCTCCTGAGTCTCGCCGTAGATCTGCTCGCCACCGCCCTCCTGCTCGCCCACGCTCTCCTACCCGCCAGCGCTCTCCTGTGCCTCAGAGACCACCTGTGCGCCAGCGTTCTCCAGCTCGCCAGCACTTCTGTTCCTGCTACGCGCAATGCGCGCCATCGGTTTCCTGAACGTCCACGATATCCTGCTCGTCAGCGCACAACGGCTCACCCTGTTCCTGATGCGCGCCAACGTTCGCCCGCGCGCCCATGATCTCCAACGTTCACCTACGTGCTAGCCATCACCTGCGCGCCATTGCGTGCACTCTCCTGTGCGCACATCTAAGCCAGCCCGAGTTCCTGCGCGGCGCGCCCACAAGATGTCTCCTGAGCCCGCCCACGAGCGTTCGCCTGTGCGCACTTCCTCGCCCTCTGGTCCTGCGCCCCAGTTGGTTCCTTCTGAACGCAACGATCTCCTGCGCGCCAGCGACCTCCTACGCGCCCACTCGATCCTTCGCCTGCGCGCAAGTGCTCGCCAACGCGGCCCCGCGCCGGATCGCCACAGGTCGGCGACACGCCCACGCGCTAACTCGCCTGCTCGCGCTACGCGCCATCGCTCCCCAACTCACCGTCACTCGACAACGCGCCATCGCTCGCCAACACGCCACCGATCGCCTACGCGCCATCGTTCTCCCGACCGCCAGCGCTCGCCCTTGCAGCCATGCGCACCCTCACCTGCGCGCCCATGCGCACCTTCGCCTGCGCGCCTACGCGCACCTTCGCCTGCGCGCCCACGCGCACCTTCGCCTGCGCGCCCACGCGCACCTTCGCCTGCGCGCCCACGCGCACCTTCGCCTTCGCCTGCGCTCCCACGCGCCCCCTCGCCAGCGCGCCCACGCGCCCCCTCGCCAGCGCGCCCACGCGCCCCCTCGCCAGCGCGCCCCCTCGCCCGCGAGCCCTCGCCCCCGCGCCTTTATCTCCTCGCGCACGCACGCCCACGTTCGCCCGCGCGCGAACCAGCGATTCAACTATCGCGCGAGCGCCAGCGCGATGCCGCCAGCGATTCCCGCTGGGTTTCGCAGCGCGCCCAACCGTGCGAGTCTTCGGGGACGCGTGCTTCCAGATCCTCGTCTTCGCGATCTCCACCCCGCAAGCGCAGAGCTACGCACGTCCAGGAGTAGGAAGAGTCTTCGGAGAGGTCCACGCAACATTCTTCTTTTCAGGCAGGCCCCGTAGTATCCACTCCTAAGGATCAGCCGATCCCCTTCCCTCCAGCGGGTGTTGCTGACACTGCGTCGGTCAACCGCCAGCCTTGGTTCGGCTCCCTGATCAAAGCGGTCGTGCAGTTGATGAAGCCGGCCCTCGCTGATCTGGGACTGAAACCAACGGCACCCGCGTCCCCGCTGAAGAGAAGGAGAGGAGTGGACTTCGTGGTTACTTCTCCCAGGGTTAAGTTGGCTCCCAAGAAGTGCGTCGGGAAGGCCCCTTCCCCTTCGCAGACGCTTTCTCCCTCCCCTGTGGACTAAGCCTTTCCGTCCTCAGGAGAATCCAGCGAGGTGAGGCGTTCTCCCACGGCACCAATGGGAGGAGCCCCACCTTGAGGAAGAGAACCGTCTTGCGTGGAGAGGAGCCCCCAGACTTCTTTGCTTGAGTCCTGTATCCCTCACTAAGGACTCGAAGACTATTCCTAAGTCTTCCACCCGGATTCGACCGGAGCTACCGAGACCCCAGGAGAACGTCCACGTATCTCCCCAAGTAGAGCTACTGGGGACAGGAGACCTTGCTGCCAGTCCACAAGGAGGAGAACAACACGAGTCGGAGCATGCCATCTGGCAGGTCCTGAGTCTGATGAGGCAACTCAATGGATTCAAGGACCCCGAGACCGCCCCTCGCGAAGGCAAGGACACGGTCCTGGACCAAGTCTACGGTACCCAGAAGCTCCCAAAGGCCAGCGCGGCTCTGCCCTGGTCCCAGGGAGTGAAGAGTGCCAGAGACAAGGTTGAGGGCCAGCTCGCCGAACTCGCCTCCTCCAGCCGTTCCTCTGCCGGGAACAAACTCCTCCCACCTCCTCGTGTACAGCAGAGGAGGTACTTCGAGATCATGGGGGAGTCTTGTTTAGCTCTTCCCCTCCACCACTCTGTGGAAGAGCTCTCTAGGGGGATTTCTCTCGAGAAACTCTCCGCCCGCCCCGCAGGTGACATTCTCGGCTACGGAGATCCTAAGCCAGGAGAAGGTTGCGAAGTGTGCCATGCAGGCCACTTTGTGGCTGGACATCTGGCTGGGGTCTCTGGGCATCCTGTTGCGATCCGAGGACTTGTCCAAGGAGAGCACCAGGAAGGCCCTTGAGACTTTCCTCTTCTCGGGCACGCGCTCCATCGAGTTTTTAGCTCACCAAGTTTCAAACTTGTGGGCAAACTCTATCCTAAAACGTCGGGATGCCGTGACCAAGAGGTTCCACTCGAAAGTCCCAGCTGTTGGATGTCAGCAGGCTCAGACACTCCTCCATCCTTGGAGAGAGTTTGTTCGAGCCCAAGGATGTCGAACGGACAGCTGAGAGGTGGAGGAAGTCGAATCAAGATTCGCTCCTCCAAAGGGCCCTTACATCTCGGCCCTACAAGCCTCCAGCCCCTCAACAACAACATCAGCAGCCTCATCACTCTAGGACATCGAGACAGGCTCCGGCAGCAAAGGCCAAGGTGTCTAAGCAGCAGCCCTTTCCTGTCAAGGACAAGAAGGGCGGAAAGTCCTCCAGGGGAGGTAAGAATCCTAGGGGGAGCGGCCGAGGCCATAAACGCTGGGACTAGCAATCCCCCTGCATGTCCACCAGTGGGGGGATGCCTACAAAGTTGCGCGAACAGGTGGCAGCAACTCGGGGCCGATTCCTGGACGATCTCTGTGATCAGCCAAGGATATCGCATCCCATTCATAACATCTCTTCCTCCCCTGACAGCGAATCCAGCGTCGTTGAGCTCCTATGCCATAGGATCGGTAAAGGGGCTGGCCCTTCGGGCAGAAGTCGAGACCATGCTCAAGAAGGATGCTCTCCAGGAGATCGTCGACGGCTCCCCAGGCGTCTCCAGTCGACTCTTTCTTGTAAAGAAGGCGTCTGGAGGCTGGAGACCTGTCATCAACCTCTCGGCTCTGAACAAGTTTGTCAAGCAAACTCCGTTCAGCATGGAGACAGCGGACACGGTCAGACTTGCAGTGAGACCGCAAGACTTCATGTGCACTCTGGATTTGAAGGACGCGTACTTCCAGATCCCAGTCCATCCGTCTTCCAGGAAGTACTTGAGATTCAGCCTAGACAACAAGACCTACCAGTTCAAGGTGCTGTGTTTCGGTCTCTCCACAGCACCTCAGGTGTTCACCAGAGTGTTCACCCTGATTTCCTCGTGGGCACACAGGATCGGCATCCGTCTCCTCCGCTATCTGGACGACTGGCTGATCCTGGCAGACTCGGAGTCGACCCTTCTTCGACACCGAGACAAGCTTCTGGGGCTTTGCCAAGATCTAGGGATCATGGTAAACCTCGAGAAGTCTTCTCTGCTTCCAACTCAACGACTGGTTTATCTAGGCATGATATTAGACACCAATCTCCACAAAGCCTTTCCATCAGACGACAGGATAGCAAGGCTGAGAAGGGTCGCAAGACCTTTCCTCGGACGGGAAGCCCTTCCAGCCCAATCTTGGTTACGTCTCCTTGGTCACCTAGCCTCCCTGGCCCGTCTAGTTCCGAACGGCCGCCTCAGGATGAGATCACTACAATGGCGGCTCAAGTCCTGGTGGAATCAAGGCAACGATTCCCCGGACACTGGTCCCCATGGGACCCGCGAAACGGATGGATCTGCAGTGGTGGCTGACCGACTAAAACCTTTGAAAGGGAGTGGATCTTCTCGTCCGCCCCCCGGATTTGATGCTGTTCTCGGGCGTCCAAAGAAGGGTGGGGAGCCCACGTTCTGAACCAGAGGATCTCAGGTCTATGGTCAGAATCAGAAAGGTGCCTCCACATCAACCTGCTAGAAATGAAGGCCGTATACCTGGCCCTTCAACAGTTCCAACAGGTCCTGGCGGGCCACTCCGTGGTGGTGATGAGCGACACCACCACAATGGTGGCTTATATCAACAAGCAGGGAGGTACCTTTTCACAACAGCTATCCCATCTTGCAGTAGAGATACTGAGGTGGACCGAAGTCCACTCGATTCCACTATCAGCTCGCTTCATTCCGGGCAAAAGGAATGTGCTCGCCGACAGTCTGAGCAGGGCATCGCAGATAGTGAGTACCGAGTGGTCTTTGGATCCTCAAGTAGCCAACAAAGTCCTGACTTTGTGGGGTTCCCCGACAGTGGACCTGTTCGCGACAGCTTTGAATTTCAAGCTGCCGCTGTACTGCTCCCCAGTCCCGGACCCCAAGGCACTCTGGCAAGATGCCTTCCAACAACGATGGGACAACATCGACGTGTACGCCTTTCCACCGTTCTGTCTGATGAGAAGGGTGCTCAACAAGACCAGACTATCGGTCTATCTGTCAATGACCTTAATAGCTCCGCTATGGCAACACGCAGAGTGGTTCCCGGACCTTCTGCAGCTCCTGACAGAACTCCCGAGAGAACTCCCCCCACGACACGAGCTAGCAACCACACTGCAACGTCTTCCACAAAGCTGTAGCATCACTTCGGCTTCACGCCTGGAGACTATCCAGCGTCTCCTCGTTAAGAGAGGCTTTTCGCAACAAATTGCAGACAGAATGTCTCGACACCTGCGAAAATCATCCGCAGGGGTCTACCAGGCGAAGTGGAGTCTTCTGTGGTGGGTGTCGTGGGAGGGGTATCTCTCCCCTCGATGCCACTATTCCAGCAATAACGGAGTTTCTCATGTATTTGCGGGAGGAAATGCGCCTTTCAGTCTCGGCGGTGAAAGGCTATCACTCAGCCTTAAGCTTAGCCTTCAGGCTGAAAGGAATAGACATTTCTTCTTCGTTGGAACTTCCTTTACTCATACAAAGCTACGAACTTACCTGCCCTCAGTCGGAAGTGAGACCTCCTCCTTGGAACGTGGTTCGCGTCCTCAGGAGGGCTCTTAAGAGACATCCGTTGGAACCATTACGCCAGGCCTCTGATCGACACCTGACTTGGAAGACGGCGTTCCTGCTCGCTTTGGCTTCAGCCAAGCGGGTCAGTGAACTTCATGGTCTCTCATACGATGTCGCCCATTCAAGGGGATGGGGGGTGGTAACGCTCGGGTTGGTCCCTGAGTTTGTAGCTAAGACTCAGAACCCTGGAGTGCCGGACCCACAGTTCGACTCCTTCAGGGTCTTGAGTCTGTTCTGTAAGAAATGACCCAGACCATCTGTTACTATGCCCAGTGAGAAGTCTGAGGCATTATCTGAAGAGAACAGCTGCAGTCCGTCCCCACGTGCAAGCCCTATTTGTGAGCACGGGAAGGACGAAGAGGAGGGTCACCAAGAACACTATCTCTGCCTGGATCCGAAGGGTCATCCATCACGCCTTAATCCAGACCCTCCTCCGTCACGTCATCCCAGAGCACACGATGTCAGAGGCATCGCTACGTCTCTGGCTTTTAAGAGAAACTTCTCGGTGACGCAGGTGCTACAAGCTGGGGTCTGGAAGCGTCAAACGACCTTCACAGCCCACTACCTGCAGGACGTGACCCACAGGAGCCTTGATACATTCTCGATCGGCCCTGTGGTGGCTGCACAACAGCTGGTCTAATCTCAGGCTCCTTAATGAACAGGTAACAGAAGGTTGAGGGCATTGTTACCCAGTTTTAGTCTGCATGAATGAAAAAGTATGTCTGGCCCTTACTTCTTTCTTCATCCTCCCCTCTCTTGGGGAAAGCAGCATCCTGGATTCTCTGCATAGCTGACCTCGAACCTCTGCAGGTAAACCATGCTTCCTTGTGTTCCTAGTATTAAGTTAATACTGTCGCGTCCCCATACCCTGACGAGGTGGTATTGGAAACGTCCTAGCCTAGAATTCCATCTAAAGGACTTCAGGTCAACTTCCTAGGATGAGTCACACTTCAACCCTCCACACACAAGCTTATGTAGGCCGCACGTTCCTTGCAGAGCAAGGAACTTGCGAGGTGCAGGGACACTTTTTCTCGAAGTGGTGCTCACTCGGATTCTGAGTCCCCGGGTAAAGCCAAAGCCAGTAAGGCCGGGACTTTCCTCCCTACCTAAGGGGTAAGTCACTCCATATAAATAGCGTGGTTTGTATTTCGGTTACGGAACAAATGACAAATTCGGAGATAATTTGTATTTTTCCTAACCATACAAACCTTAACTATTTACACATATTTGCCCGCCAGCCCTGTCCCCCTAGGCAAGTCCTACCTCTAAGTGAGGTGAAGCAGTTCACCGGTGTGTGAGGGGAGGAGGGGTAGCTAGCTACCACTCCCCTACCCCCTTGCTAACTAGCGCGGGGGTAGTTAACCCTCGTTAAAATTCTAATGGCTCGTCATTTCAGCTACGCCGAAAGTAAAACCCCTGTGTAAATAGCTATGGTTTGTATGGTTAGGAAAAATACAAATTATCTCCGAATTTGTCATTTTTCGTTTCATTGTTTGTGCTGTGTGTGTAGTGTACGATAACGTCACTGGCTTAGTGCTAGGCCACCTCGGTTCCGTTGAGGGGTACGGCCTCTCCCTCTTGGTCCTTCGGTTTTTCCTTCGGCTTTTCCGTTAACTCGGCCGCCCTGGGGGATCGTCATCGCTGAACTTTCTTCATTCATCTATTATCTTCGCTGTTCTTCCTTTCCTACGGGGAACTTGGATTCTCATCGAAGGGAATGTGCGAGTTTTTATTGCCTACGGTCTCTCTCGCTACTCGAGGTCTTTCACCCCTTACTACTACAGTACTACTACTATGTACTTTATGGAAGCTCCTTTCCCGTTGTGGGTTGGGTTGCTATTCCATTTATTTGTCTCAATTATTTTTAATGAAATCTAATTTTATTTTTTGTTAACTTCAGCTTCTCTGTGGAGAACACTTTCCTTCTGGGGTCAGTGGTTCTTACTCTTTGTGATCATTCTTAGATGAATTACATAATTAGTATTCTGTTATAATTCTGTTTTTGTTACAGTTCTCCGCCCTCCCCCTTCTCCCGTGAATGTCATTGGGGGAGGAGGGCGCATACTTAATTTTTAATTCTTATGTTTTGCTTTTCCCTCGGGGTTACTCTTCGGAGTTCCTCCCGGGGGAATTTTTGTTGAATAATTATTCAACTTTATTTTCCCAGTTAACTATGCAGTTTTTTTTTTCTTCGTTTGACTAAAGTGTGCCAACGAAGCAGAGCTGTCCTGTTTGTGCCTGGGGAGTCTGCTGTCGCTGCCGTCTCTCTAGGACATCGTCATGGGCGTTATCCCTTCTCTTAGAAGTCCTCCCATGACAACCGTCAGCTCTTCAGTTCATCTTATAGCGCTAAGGAGGTTCGCTTCCAGGGGTAGGTAACTTCCCTTCCGAGAGAGGTTCCCTTCCCGGGTGTGAGAGTTTCCCTCTGCAGAGGGGTAACTTTTCATACCTTAATATTCCTGGATGGGTTTTCCTGGTCCTCAGCCGGTTATGCTCTTGGTGCAGAGCGACCGCACTTGTAACCATGCTCAAGGAGCTGAGCGGTTGCAAGGCTGGGCGCATGAAACCTTCAGGTGGCTATGCTCTTGGGGCTGAGCGGTCACACCTGCAGCTTTGCTCAAGGGGCTGAGCAGCTGCAGGATCAGTCTGGTGATATCTCTCTCGTTCGTGAGGGAGGCCACTCTTAAGGACTCCTCTTCGGAGGATTGCTCCTTATAGGTCAGCTTGCTGATCCAACGGCCCTAAGGGCCGCCATCACCAGTGTCTTCAAGTCTCTTCTACGAAGTGTTCACCTCTCTCGTTCGCGAGAGAGGCCACTCATAGAGACCTCTCTTCGGAGGATTGTTCCTGATTAGACCAGCCATCTCCTAGACCTGCTGACCTGCCGTCTCCGTTCCTGGCTGCTGACTCTGTGGGCGCCCTCGCACCCCGTTATCCAACGGGCACCGGTCCCTTCAGGAGAAAAGGGGCTTTCTCACATTGTGTGAGTTAAGTCCCATAAGCGCCAGGTATCCCCTGCGTGCCAACGTTCTCGTGTGCGCTCGCGGGCATAGATGATCTGAAGAACAGAAAATGGGAATGATTCCAAGTACTCCCCTGTAAGGGTTGTTAACCACCTAACCGCACAACCACCAAAAGGCAGTTGCCGCGATTTTTTGAAAAATTCTGCCGAACATCAGAGACGAAGCTATATATATATAACTGCCAGGTAAGTATTCATAAAACTTTATCATAAAAACTCCGATTTTTAAGAGCTTTTCACATTGAAATCTCATATACATTGTTTCCTAACTCTTAGGATACAGTAATTACTTTGAGACCATATTTTTTTTTTTAGTAATAAAACTGTTTTACTATGGTTTTTGGGCTCGAGCCATGTCATCATTATGGAAATTCTTCTAGGCAGCTTTCTACTTGGGATATTTCCTGCGAGTGATATACCAAAGAATTTTACCTGTGGAGGTATCACAGGGTTCTGACCCCTGGAGCGAATATCCAGAGAGATATTGTGTATGTAATAGGGACATAATTAAAACAACCACAGCTATCCTTCCCCTAATAGAGTTAACCTTGTCTCAAAGGATATGGGATAGGATAGGATTGGATATGTGGGAGAACCGTTACAACTCCGATCCAAGTGTGTTATTGTAAACATGTTCGCTAGTTCTGCATTCCTTCTTGCAGCGCCATCTTGATAGATCGTTTTGGGAGTTTTCCGCTTGTTTTCTCAAAAATTTTGAGTGTTTTTGGGACTATGGATGCTGCTGCTTCTGCTTCATCGGTTGAGTTGAGTACAGTACCTTATCCTTTTTTGGTGGAGAATTTTGTGTCCCCCTCCCCTTGTTTTTGCACTCTTGAGTACATGAATTTACCCACGGCCGTCGCATAGCCGAAGCCGAAAGCTCATGTTTTCAAATTGTTCAGGGTTTTATTTGAATTTCTTAGCTAGTCTTGTAAAAGTGTGTTGCATATATTCTTTTTCAACTGTGGTATGATGTTAAGTTAGACATTCACTTTTTTGCATGCTTGTCTTAACCAGTCTTGGCCTAGGCTAACTATTTACCCTTAGCTCTTTACCAAGGCTAGCTAATATTTACAATTCCACCTTCCCCTTCTTACCACATAACCTTATGCTTCTCGTGAGGCCGGCACATCTCCCTGGCTACTGATACGTCATAGCGGGGAACTGCTGCCTTGAAGGAACTCCCTGGGAGTTGTAAATAGGGGGTCGCAGTTGCCTTATGTCGACAGTATCTCATTTTATCTAATCAGCCTCAGTTTTTGGATAGGCGGCACTGGTTGAGGGACCCTGATCCCTGTGTCTACATTCTGTTGATACCTTGGAACGATACTAAATCTGTTGCAATATTGACAGGTAGACCTTCCTTACCTGCCGCCTTACCCTTCTAGGCTATTATACTGTGTGGCTAAGTTGCAGCTGGTAGTGAGAATTCGTTCTCTAGGCATACTTACTGTAAATCCCTTGGAATGACATTAGACTGTTCTAATTTTTCATTGTTCCGTAACCGAAATACAAACCACGCTATTTACATGGGGTATTACTTTCGGCGTAGCTGAAATGGCGAGCCATTAGATTTTTAACAAGGGTTAACTACCCTCTCGCTAGCTAGCGAGGGGGTAGGGGAGAGGTAGCTAGCTACCCCTCCCCCCTCACACCGGTGAACTGATTCACTTCGCTTTTGGCTCGGACAGTGGGCAGACGTCTCTGTCCCGTCCTCGCATGGCAGCCATTAATGTTTTGTCTTTACTTAATTACTTACTTTTCTTATACTTAATATATATGTAAACATTCTTATGTTTATGTGTATATTTGAGTATAGAAATACAGTAAGTTTCCTTTTCAGTGTTTGTGCTGTGTGTGTGTAGTGTATGACAACTTCTCTGTGTGGTTCCAGGCCCCCACGGTGACATTTCATGGGCCGCGATCTCTCCCTTGGTCCTTCGGTCCTCCCTTCGGCGGGCGCCGTGGGGAATCGCCATCGCTGGACTTTGTTTATTATTCTGTTTTCCCCGCTGTTCCTCCTTCCCTACGGGGAACTTGGACTTTCAGCGTAGGGAACATGGGAGTTTAGTTTGACTCGGTCTCTCTCTCTCTCTCTCTCTCAAGGTCGTTCACCCTTTTATTATTACTACGTATTACGGTAGCTTCCTTCCCGTTGCGGGTTGACTTGCTTCTCCGTTTATTTGGTCTCAATTATTTTAATGAAATCTAATTGTATTTGTTAACTTTTCAGCCTCTGTGTAGAACGCTTTCCTTCGGGGTTCATTCGTTCTTCTATTAGTGAACATTCTTAGATGAATTACATAATTATAATTGTTTTAATTGTTATTTGTTCCGTAACCGAAATACAAACCACACTATTTACATAGGGTTTCCTTTCGGCGTAGCTGAAATGATGAGCCATTAAAGTTTTAACGAGGGTTTAACTACCCCCGCGCTAGTTAGCACGGGGGTAGGGTAGGGAGGGGTAGCTAGCTACCCCTCCCCCCTCCACACACCGGTGAGCTGCCTCACTTCACTTTTGGCTCGGACGATGTATAGACGTTTCTGTCCCGACCTCGCATATTGACAGCCTTAATTTGTTTGCTTTTTCTTCCAGTGTGTGTTTGTTTGAAGTTGGCCTCTACCTTTGCTTTTCACCATGCGGAAATGCCCTGGAATTCCCAATCGCCCATGTGGAACTTTTATGTCGGCGATTAAGACAGACCCTCACACCCTTTACCCGCAGTGTCGAGGTCAACGGTGTAATAGTGATAATCTGTGTATGGAATGTCGGGAGTGGCCTACCTCCCAGTGGGAGAGGTTTGCGCGGCGGCGTAAGAAGAGTTCTAAGAGAGACCGTTCTTCCCCTCAGGGGAAGGAAGGCTCCAAGGACTCTTCTTCTGTTGCCCGAACCTCCTCCGAAGCTTCCACTCATTCGGTCTCTCGTGAGAGGCCGCCGAGTGGTAGCGTAGGCCCTTCTTTTGTTTCCCAAACTCTGTGTGTGGGAGAGGGCGTTGCCTCCCATAGCGAGGCAGCTTCCCCTCCTCCTCCGGGGGAGGATATTATTGATTTTGTAGACTACGACCAAACTGTGTCTAATGATGATCTTTTCCAGCTTTGGGCTTCCTTGGGGCCTAAGGGCTCGCCCTCCAAGGAAGCCCTGTTTGATCTGATCTAGTTGGGGGCAGCTGTCCAACAGTCGCCGGTAATACCAGAGGTAGATCCTTTGGCTATTGATGACGTTGTGACAGGCGTCCGACGGGTCGGGTCAAACCCCTGCTGCTACTGTTGCTGTTGCTGCTGAAGGCCCAGGTTCCCCCTCCGAACATCCTTCGAGGGGGAAGCTGGGTCCAACGGTCTCTCCCGCGGGTGTTGCTCCCTCTCAGGGGAGTGCACTAACAGAGACTCCTCTTCGGAGGACCGACGATGCTGATACCCTGCCACGAGGTCGTCTTCGCCGTAAGGCTCGCCCTCCTCTTCGTCGTCAAGGCCTTCCTTCTCCTTACAAGGGAGTCAAGAGGCACCTCCACTTCGGTTCATCATCCTTGTCATCCCCTGTGAAGGATTCTTCTCGTCGGAAGCAGACCGTAGCAGTAACTCCTCTGGACCTCTCTTCTGATCGTTCACCATCTCCTGTGCCTGCCAGATCTCCCTTGCTTACGCAAGCACTGGTCCCTTCGGGGCAGAAGGACCTCTCTCACAATGTGGGGGAGGCCCTTCCGCGCCAGGTTTCACCTGTGCGCCCTTCTGTAGCGTGCAAGCGCCACCGCTCTCCTGATCGCCAGCGCCCTCCTGCTCGTCAGCGCTCTCCTGCTCGCCAGCGCTCTCCTGCTCACCAGCGTTCTCCTGCTCCCCAGCGCTCTCCTGCCGTAGAGTCTCCTGACTCTCCTCGCCAGCGCTCTCCTGATCGCCAGCGCTCTCCTGCTCGCCAGCGATCTCCTGTTCGCCAGCGATCTCCTGTTCGCCAGCGTTCTCCTGCTCGTCAGCGCCCTGCGTGCAAGCGCTCTACGGCAGATGAGTCGTCAGACTCTTCTGGCCAGCGCTCTCCTGACCGTCAGCACTCTCCTGATCGCCAGTGCTCTCCTGATCGCCAACGCGCCCCTATTCGCCAGCGTTCTCCTGCTCGTCGGCGCTCTCCTGCTCAGCGCTCTCCTGCTCAGCGCTCACCTGCTCAGCGCTCACCTGCTCGCACTTCAGCCCCTGCTGGGCGTCCTACGCGTCGACAGTCTCCTGAGCGCCGTCAACCTCCGGCGCATCAGCGCACTACGGCACGCCCAGTTCCTGATTCGTGCCCAGCGCACCAACGCTCGCCCGCACGCCCACGATCTTCGGATCTGGACATTGTTTCTTTGCCTCGTCAGCGTTCCCCTACGCGTCGACCACCGCCTGCGCTGCAGTCTCCAGCGTGCACTAAAGTGCATACACGCCCGCGCGCCCACGAGACTTCACCGCCGAGACCTTCAGCCACGGCACACCATCCCACGCGTCAGCGATATCCTACGCGCCAGCATTCACCTACGCGCCCGCGCGATCCTTCGCCTGCGCACGAGCGCTCACCAACGCGCGCCAACGCGCCCACGCTTATGATCGCCCCAGGGCTCCGACTCGTCCACGCTTATGATCGCCCCAGGGCTCCGACTCGTCCACGCGCCAACTCACCTGTACGCGGTCGGTCGCCCACGCGTTCCACGCGTCATCGATCGCCGACGCGCCGTCGCTCGCCAGCGCGCCGTCGTTCGCCAGCACGCCGTCACTCACCAACGCGACATCGCTCGCCAACGCGCTTGATCTCGCCTAGGCCACATCGTTCGCCTACGCGCCATCATTCTCCTGATCGCCAGCGATCACCCAGGCACTCGCGCTCACCTGTGCATTCACGCACACCCTCGCCTACGCGCCCACTCGCCAAGTCGCCAGCGCGGCCACACGCGCCCACGCGCCAACGGTCGTCCGCGCGCTACCCAGCACCCACGCGCGACCCCGCGATTCTGCCATCGCGCGAGCGCCAGCTCGACTCGGTAATCCTGCCACCGCGCGATCGCCAGCGGGAACCAGTGGTCCTTCCATCGCGTGAGCACCAGCGCGACCCCTAGCGATCCTTCCATCGCGCGACCCCCAGCGCGATTCCCGCCGGGTTTTGCAGCACGCCCAGCCTTGCGAGGCACCAGGGCCGCACACTTCCAGGTCATCCTCGCGATCGCCATCACGGAAGCGCCGAGCACGCGTCCAGGAGCAAGAAGAGTCATCAGAGAGGTCCGGACAACATTCTTCTACCCTTTCTTCTTTCCAGACAGGCCCTGTAGTATCCACTCCGTAGGATCAACCGATCCCCTTCCCTCCAGCGGGGATCGCTGACACTGTGTCAGTCAGCCGCCAGCCTTGGTTCGGTTCCCTAATGAAAGCGGTGGTGCAGGCTATGAAGCCAGCCCTCGCTGATCTGGGACTGAAACCAAAGGCTCCCTCGCCCCCACTGAAGAGAAGGAGAGGAGTGGATTTCGCGGTGACCTCTCCCCGGGTTAAGCTGGCTCCCAAGAGGTCTGTCGGGAAGGCCCCTTTCCCCTTCGCAGACGTTTTCTCCTTCTCCTGTGGACAAACCTTTCCCGTCCTCGGGAGAATCCAGCGAAGTGAGACACTCACACACAGCACCAATGGGAGGAACCCCACCTCAAGGAAGAGAAACGTCTCGCATAGGAAGTACCTTCCAGACCACTTTGCTGGAGTCCTGTATCCCTCCCAGGAGGGAGCCCAAGGACTCCAAGACGTTACCCAAATCATCATCGAAGTTTCGTCCAGAGCCAGCCCTTCCCCTGGAGACGTCCGCGTGTCCCCCCCATGAAGAGCCAATGGGGACAGGAGACTTAGCTGCCAGTCCACAAGGAGGAGAGCAGCGAGAATCGGAGCACGCCTTCTGGCAGGTCCTTGGACTAATGAGGCAACTCGATAGTTTCAAGGATCCCGAGACCGCCCCTCGCGAAGGCAAGGATACGGTCCTGAACCAGGTCTACGGCATTCAGAAGCCCCCTAAGACCACTGCAGCCCTGCCCTGGTCCCAAGGGGTGAAGAGCGCCAGGGACAAGGTCGAGGGCCAGCTTTCCGAGCTTGCCTCCTCCAGCCGTTCTTCTGCCGGGAACAAGCTCCTCCCACCTCCTCGCTTACAGCAGAGGAGGTACTTCGAGATCATGGAGGAGCCTTGTTTAGCTCTTCCCCTCCACCACTCCATGGAAGAGCTCACCAGGGGTCTCTCTGTAGAGAAACTCAACGCCCGGCAGGTGACATTCACAGCGTTGGAGGGCCTGAACCAGGAGAAGGTCGCGAAGTGTGCCATGCAAGCCACTTCATGGCTGGATGTCTGGCTAGGGTCTCTGGGCATCCTATTGCGCTCTGAGGACTTGTCCAAGGAGAGCAATAGGAAGGCCCTGGAGACCTTCCTCCTCTCGGGAACGCGCTCTATCGAGTTTTTAGCTCACCAGGTCACTAACCTGTGGGCTAACTCTATTCTCAAGCGCCGTGACACGGTGACCAAGAGGTTCCACCCGAAGGTCCCCGCTATGGATGTCAGCAAGCTCAGACACTCCTCCATCCTTGGAGGAAGCCTGTTCGAGCCCAAGGACGTAGAACGGACAGCTGAGAGGTGGAGGAAGACGAGTCAAGATTTGCTCCTCCAGAAGGCCATTACATCCCAGCCCTACAAGCCTCCAGCTCCTCAACAACAACAGCAGCCTCGCAGGACACCGAAGCAGGCTCCGGCAGCTAAGACCAAGGTGTCAAAACCGCAGCCCTTTTCTGTCAAAGACAAGAAGGGCACAAAGTCCTCCAGTTGAGGCAAAAATCCTAGAAGGAGCTGCCGTGGCCGCAAGCGCATAGGATTGGCAATCCCCCTGCGTGTCCACCTGTGGGGGGATGCCTACAAAGTTGCGCAGACAGGTGGCAGCAACTCGGGGCCGATTCCTGGACGACCTCTGTGGTCGGACAAGAATATCGCGTCCCGTTCATCTCATCTCTACCTCCCCTGACAGCGAATCCAGTGTTGTTGAGCTCCTATGCCACGGGATCAGCAAAGGGGCTAGCCCTTCGGGCAGAAGTCGAGACCATGCTCAAGAAGGATGCTCTCCAGGAGGTCGTGGACGGCTCCCCAGGCTTCTTCAGTTGACTTTCTTGTAAAGAAGGCGTCTGGAGGCTGGAGACCCGTCATCAACCTCTCAGCCCTGAACAAGTTTGTCAAGCAAACTTCGTTCAGCATGGAGACAGCAGACACGGTCAGACTTGCAGTGAGACCGCAAGACTTCATGTGCACACTGGATCTGAAGGACGCGTACTTCCAGATCCCAATCCAGTACATAGCACCAAATTTAGATCCGGAAGCAGCGGGGATAGATGCGATGTCAGTGGATTGGAACTACTGGACTCTCATTTATATTTTTCCACCGTTTAACCTCCTGAAAGTCCTGAACAAACTACGGATCTTCCAGGGAACAGGAACAGCAGTGCTAGTGGCCCCAAATTGGCCGAAGAGCAATTGGTACCCTCTTTTTCTGGAACTCAAACCTCACCAGATCTCTCTGCTGACACCAATACTGTCCCAAGATGTTCAACAGAAGACTCTCTTCGCTTTCTCCTGGATAACGAAAAACCTTCAGCTCATGATTTTCTCGCCCTAGCTGCTAAAAGAAAATTCAGTTTCGAAGGAAAGGATTGATTTTATAGAATACAAGTCCACTACTACAAAAAGGCAATACTTATCTTTTTGGAAAAAGTGGGTGGAGTTTGTTAAAGAACATAAGCCCTCTTTGATTACAATGGACTTCTGTATTTCATTTTTTATTTCACTACACGAACAAGGTTTGGCATTTCCTTATGTAAATCAGCCCAATCCAGACCTATCATTTACGCTTTTGATATAGAACTCAACAGCGAACTATTTAATAAGATCCCAAAGGCTTGTGCTAAATTGAAACCAAATGATCCTCCCAAATCCATCTCATGGTCGTTGGACAAAGTCTTGCACTTCACCTCCTCATTAGATAACTACTCTGCTTCTTTGAGGGATCTTACTCAAAAATCAATCTTTTTACTTGCTATGGCTTCTGTTGCTAGAGTCAGTGAGATTATGGCACTATCAAGGGATGATGGCCACATCAAATTCTAAGAATTGGGAGAAGTAAACCTGTACTCAGATACTGCATCGTTTGGGGCCCTGGAAGATCGTTCCACTGAAGGAGGACCCTTCTCTGTGGCCTGTGGAATGCCTTAAAGCTTACCTGTCAAAGAGTGATGCTTTTAAAGGCAGACACCTTTTTAAAAGGGAAACAACAGGATCTAATCTCTCTTTGAAACAGCTAAGGTCCAAACTCATCTATTTTATCAGAAGGGCTGACCCAGATAGTATACCATTGTGTCATGACACAAGGAAAGTAGCCTCTTCCTTAAACTTTTTCCAATATACATGTATCTCCTCGAAGCCTTACAAGCTTACATGAGATGGAAATCTTCAAGTGTGTTTTTCAAACATTACTTGCAACAATTAGAAGAGATTAAACATTTTGTGGTAGCAGCCAGTAGTGTGATTAAACCAGCTTCTTAGTGATGTGCATGGACTCTTATGGACTGTATATTTTGGGACTTTTGCAGTCCACATAGTGCAGGTTGAATAATATTCTAATTTGCAGTGTGATAAACTATATGCATAGTGAAGAGTGATATTTTTTTCTTTATCATATGGAGTAATTTTATATTATTTTAGATGTTTCTGGGGTAAACATCTCTTTTTCACCACATAAAATGTAAATATTGTTGCACCAATTCGTGCTACGTTTATATACTTATGGAAATAATAAAAGAATATAGTTCTTTTTTTGCATTTCCTTAATATGGACCTACTCTACCTAAATAAAAAGTAGTGTACATACTTCCATTTTTAACCAAACTTTTTTACTGACTATTGTTTGATAAATTGGTTTCAACCAAAGATATTTTCTCACAGTGAGTGGGACGGTGATGATAACTTTTAGGTTCTGATACAGTTTCTAAAAACTTACCTACTCCATTCATAGCCTTGGGTTGTTGTCCCAAGCTGCTATATTCGGAAGTGTAAACAAACGATAGTAAGACACTATTCATAGGTGGATTTTCCTTCTTATATAATTAGTGAAGTGACTAAGAGTACTTATGGGCTAAAACTCTAAATTGCCACAACTGAGAATGTTAATTCTCTTGTACACTTCCATCAGGACGACATGACTTGAGCCCATAAAATGGATTTTGACATTGGAAAAATTTATTTTTGGGTGAGATAGCCTTGTCATCCTGATGGACCTGTCCATTACTTTTCATCCCCTCCCAATTCTCAGTGGGAGTCCACGCATCATACGATGGCTGCTGCTGAAATGGCTAATCAGCGAACATGTTTACAGTAACACAATGGGATCGGAGTTGTAACGGCTCTACCATATATCAAATCATATCCCATATCCTTCGAGACAAGTTTAACTCTATACGGGGAAGTATAGCCGTGGTTGTTTTAAACACATCCCTGTTACACATGATATCTCTCGGTATATTCGCTCCAGAGGTCAGAACCCTTTGATACTTCTACAGGTAAACTTCTCTGGTATATCACTCTCAGGAAATATCCCAAAAAGAAAGCTGCCTAGAGGAACTTCCATCAGGGCTATTTCACCCAAAAATATATTTTTCTTATGTCAAAATCCCTTTTATGATATAAAGTTACCGTTTCCTAAATTTTCAGAGTAAAATGGCCAGTGTTCCTCTGAAACGAAAGTTTCTTCGTAGCGCCTCAAGAAATCAGCCCAAAAAGAGGAAAAATGCTGTGGAGGAAGAAAAGTCTCTTGGCAATTTCAACCAAAAAGAAGCTGTAGCTATACCTGGAGGAGTAAGTGACACTAGCAATGTAGTTACCCTTCCAGAGAGAAGTGAGCTCAATGAAAGAAATGTCGATGATGCAAAATGTAATAAATTAAGGCCAAAAGAAGTAGAAAGATTCTACCAGAAAGAGAGTGAAGATTTTTGTGGTAATTTTAGGTCTTATGAGTTTCCTGTATCAAAACCCTCAACTACAAGTGTGTCCAATTTTCCAGTTATTGAAAATACAAGGGCTGTCAACCCAAAGGACAAAGGGTTGTGCCACTCTCTTGGTAACATGATTAATTTGGTTGATAGAAAAAATTCCTCATCCTATTGTAACCCTTCAATTCAAGGAGGAAAAATGCAAATGTCAACTAATTTTACTACTTCAAGCAATTTTAAACCATTGTATCAATCATCATCTATAATAGAAGAAAATCTTTCTAGTTTTGATGGTCATACAATGGATTCTGTGCCTTATACTGTTATAGAAGTTACAACAGATATATTGTTTAAAAAAAGCAATGCTTATCCCATTTCTAATGGTGATCAGACTTATAGCAAAGGGGGTTGCACGGTTGAGTCATGTAGTGATCAAAAAACTAAATTGTTTCTACCTTCAAAAGAAATGGCGACAGATCATTCACTATTCTCCTGTGAAAATTCGTGCAAATCAAAGGAATTGGAGACCAATTCAATTTCCCCTAGTTTTAATGTTGGTATGGTTTCTTCAGAAATAAGAAATGACAATTCAGAAATATCACAGTCGTCATATTTTACCAATGCTGTTGTGAAATCATATGGAATTGTTGATAGTGATGTTAACCATACCTACCTTGTAAACAAAAAAATTCTTGATCATGAAACTCTGGAAGTAAAAGTGGTTGATGAAAAATCAAAAGTCCCTGGTAATAACAGGGTTGATGAATCATTACGTGAAAAAAACTTGATTGAGAAAAGTGAAGTGACAAAATCGAAGGGTGAAAGAATTAAGCAAACTTTTAGAGACAATTTGTCTCATATCAAGCATTTTGAAAACAGGAAAGTTTTAGCTCAAGGCATTTCAGAGGAAGTGTCTGTCTGTACAAAATCTTTGAAGGTATGGAAAGCTGAAGAAGCTGATAATGAAACTAAAATAGAAGAAAGCACTGGGTGTAATATAAAGTTTCAGAAGAGCGGTTATTTGTTTGGTAATAAGATTAGTCCTGCTAATGAGGTTTCAGTTATAAAGATTTCCCAAGCAAATTTGTCATTAGATAGAAATCAAACAGTCAAACAGGTAATGGATGGAGTTCCTGTTGTGATGAGAGAAAATCTTGAAGCGGAACAAATTCACCATTTTACACATACAAAAAATATGCCCACTTTGCCCATACTTGGGCAAGAAGATTCAAATAAAGTTATAAAGAACAAAATAGATGAAAGCAATGCAGCTTTAATGAAACACATGGAACTGATACTGGGAGCTAGGAATAAGGAAATTGATTGTCTCAAGACTGATCTAAAAATATTAAAACTGAAATGTAAGGATTATGAAAAGCAGCATTCTGATATGAACAAGAAACAGAGCACTTGTGAGTCAAATATACAAGCTTTTTCCAAAGCTAAGGATGATCTAGAAAGAAAGCTAAGAGCAATTGAAAAGGTTCGCTCATTGCTGCAAAGGGAATTGAGTCTTCATTCTCTAAATTTTCCTGATTTGAATTTTTCTGAAACTGATGTTACTAATTTTAATCCAGAAATAAAAGCTGTTCGTTCTCTTAACAGTAAATTGCTTATTGAAGTGCAGCAAAATCAAAGTTTGAAAAGTGCTCTAATAGAGCAGAAGAGTAGATGTAACGAGCTAGAAAAACATTTATGTTTGAAGGAAGACACTATTGTGTATTTACAAAGGAGAATGAAAGAAAAAGAATGCAATCATTTCAGAACCATCAATGAGAAAACTGATTACTGGAAAAGGATAATGGATGGTGTTATCAGAGAGAAAGATGATCTCAAAGGTCAAATAACAGTATTGAAAAATGGTAAATTTGAGTTGCAGAAAATTTTAGGTCTTACGGTATCAGATGCAGATATAGATTATGGGGAAGAAATAGATTGTATACATACCTTGCAAAAAGAATTGCAGTCTGAGAAAGAAAAATGTATAAGAATTGAAGAGTCTCTTGTGAATGAAAAGGGAAAGAGACAGGAGGCAGAACAGTCCCTTATTGAGAAAGAGAGGAGGTCGAAGGATGTAACCACTGTTGAGACGCAAACTATAGATAATTTTGATTGTAACCATTTTGCAGAGATGACCAAAATGATGTGCGAAGTTCATAGGGAGAGATGTTTATGTTCAGAGGCAAAAGAACAACTCAGAGTTGAACAAAGAAAGAAAGGTGAACTGATTACCTTTCTTGAAAAGGAGTATAAAGATAGTATGAATGAATTAGAGGAACATGTGTCTTTATATAGTAGGTATTGTGATTTATACAGGGAAAAGATTAGGAATCTTACTGATATTATAGATAAAAAGTATTTGTAGTGTAGTTTTGAACATCTTTTCTGCTTTAAAGGAAAAGTTTTCTTAGAATCATTCTTATAAATATAGTACAGTATACAGTACTACAGTGCTATTGTAAAAGAATAAATTAATTAATGTAAATGTTTACTACTTGTAGAACTGCTGTCCTGAGTATTATAGAAAGTATTTTTATGCAAGAAAATAATTGTGAAAAAAATAAATGTCATTAGTTAATTTCTCTGGTTTTTATTTTGGCTGAATGAAACAACTTTTCCATCTGTAAAATTAATCTCCTAGCACGATATTTTTTTTTTCTTACTATCTATAAATCAACTAGTTTTATTTTAATAGAATGCTTAAATTTTGGTTTCATTTATATTACTACAATGAAAAGATTTTGTAGGTGAGAAATAAAACTCATTTGAGAACTTGTGGGAATGAGTGGTGCTTTACTCATATTCCAGAAATTTGTACCTAATGCTGTACTGTAACTGGAGCATTCATAAGCTTAAGAAAAGTATTACTGTATTTAATTCTTCCAGGTATTTTTATTTTTTCCACAGCCAAATATTTGTTGGAAATTAGGAATTGAGAGTTGACATACCAGATTTTCCAAGTTTAACTGCACTTTTTTTAGGTTTGCTTATTAAAGCTTTCAATATATACTTTACTAGTTAAAGAAGAAAGAGACCCTTATTTTTTTATGTTGGTTGTGGCCATTTTTCCATTGCATAATCCCTATAGAAATGACTAATGGTTAAAGCTTGAAAATTTTGTATAAGGCCCTCTTTTTTTCGTATAATTGTTATTTGTAACAAAAGAATTGAATTAATTTTTTGTCAATTTTATATTGAATGTGAAGAAAAGTAATTTAGTTTGATTTTGTAAGGAATTGCTGTGTATTTTGTTTTTAGATTTTCAGGGTTTTTATAATTGCTTAATTAAAAGTTTATTTTATTAAATATAAATTTTCATTTCATATTCACAGTAAGTTTTGAAATTGTTATTTTTATTTCTAAAAATAGTTTACTGTATTGCAATTTTTGTGTGATAAGATTGACTGATAATTTATAAGCAGGCCACATCTTGCCTCACAAGGTTAATAGTATTTGGACATCCTTTGGCTAAATAGTTATCGTTTGGGGTCTTGATATAAAGTCAGTGTCAAATTTTCAATAAAATCTAAACAATGGCTTAACATTTTTATTGACCATTGAAAGAAGTTGTAATAGGGAAATCTTGTTGATTTTATCATTCTCTCTCTCTCTCTCTCTCTCTCTCTCTCTCTCTCTCTCTCTCTCTCTCTCTCTCTCTCTCTCTCACCTGGAAATAAAAGTTTCATGTTTTTTCTTCTTGAAAAAGGCTTCACCTCCTGGGAATCATCAAGCTGTCAGTCAGTTGATGCCAACTATCTAGATGATGATGCGCCACAGTTCCTTTTGCTTTAGTCGTCTATGTTTCAGCTAGTGATTCAAACTGGGTTTTGGTTTTTTAACCTTTAATTAAAAATGGGTTTTGGAGTTGCTACGAATGCTGGTGACATAAATCGTAATATGAAGACAGAGCTAGTAGTTTGAATCCTGATATCACTCCAACTCCTTGAAGTAGGCTCTCATGACCTATGCAGTATTATGGCATGGATATTGTATGGCTTCTTTAGTTGAAAAAGATAATTTTCAATATACACTACAGTAATACCTCGGTTTACGAGTAACCCGGAGTACTGTACAGTGAACCCTCGTTTATCGCGGTAGATAGGTTCCAGACGCGGCCGCGATAGGTGAAAATCCGCGAAGTAGTGACACCATATTTACCTATTTATTCAACATGTATATTCAGACTTTTAAAACCTTCCCTTGTACGTAGTACTGTTAACAAACTACCCTTTAATGTACAGAACACTTAATGCATGTACTACAGTACCCTAAACTAAAACAGGCACAAATATTAAAGGCAATTTTATATCATGCGTTTCCTAAACACGCTAAAAAGCACGTTAAAAAATGGCAACCAATGTTTTGTTTACATTTATCTCTGATCATAATGAAGAAACAAACTGGAGGTAGAGCTTTGCTTATTACCCAGACATATTTCCCATACTATTCCCTTAGAGCTACATCACATCTTCCTACTTTAGATATATATATATATATATATATATATATATATATATATATGTATATATATATATATATATGTGTGTGTATATATATATATATATATATATATATATATATATATATATATATATATATATATATATATATATATATATATATATATATGTATACACATAAACATACCTACATATATACATACATACATATATACATAAATACATGCATACATATATATATATATATATATATATATATATATATATATGTTACTGTATATATATGGGTTATGGAAAAAATCTGCGAAGTGGTGAATCCGCGATGGTCGAACCGCGAAGTAGCGAGGGTTCACTGTATGTTCATTTTGGTATATGACTATGAAATTTAATTTTGGTATTCATGCATTGTATGGGTCTGTGAGCAAAAATGTTCATCCTTATTTGCAATTAGCACACGTACCCATATACCACTTACTCAGTGTTCACAGGTTTTTTTCACTCAAACCTCCCTTGCTCAGAACCTCACTTTCTCTCCAAGCAGCATTAGTAGAAGAATCATCCCTCGCGCATATCTTTGGAATTTTTTTTATACAGTTGTGACCTCATGTTCTTTGTCAAGTTATGGTTACTATTCTTCATCATAAAGATATTTTGTGGTGTGTTGTAAAGTTGTCAGTATTGTAATTATTACCCCAATGTGATTAAAAATAAAAGAAGAAAAAACATTTGGGTTGACCTGCAAAAGCTTCACCTCCATAGTGCAACATCCAAAGTTGTTACAGTTACATTTCTGAACAATATACAAGATATCGAAGCATCAGATGAAGCAAACCAGATGATGTTACTGAAAGATTAACAGCAGCATGATCTGAAAGTTTCCTGTTAATCTAGATTGATGAGAAGCAATTAGGTGGTGGTACAGCTACTGGATATTTTCTTTTTAGATAACAATGGCATTGGGGCTGAATAAGCAGCAGTATCAAAAGAATTTAGAGATTTTAAAAATGTGGGAAAGTCTGTGAAATTTTTATTAAAGATAGAGTACCATCTGGGAAAATGATAGATATATTTGATAATGATAAAGCAATGTTGCATGAACATGAAATTCTAAATGGAATATAAAGTACTTGACTCTAGATAGGTTCCTCATGAAAAAATGATATCTTGAAGAAACAGTTCCTGACTTCTTGAACATTCATGTTATGATTTGTAAAATGCTTAGAAACCTTATTGCAGCCATCCAGAATTAAGGTGGCAGGTAGGATTGGGAAGAATATATTTTTTGTGAAGCTTTATACAAACCCATTATCTTTACTTGAATCTTTCATGTAGTTGCTCAAAGATTCAGACACACTGATTCCTGAAGAAAAGATCCCTTCCTCAAACTCCTGATAAATTAATCAACACATCTAGCCCTTCCAATCTCAAATAGAAAATGGCCTCGCCTTTTGTATGGTATGGATGGCTGTGGAAGATCTTATGGGTAGGGAAATAAGAATATATTACTATAAAAACTTTAGTGAGTTTCCTAACAAGTCTGTAACTGTAACATACTTTTACTTTAGCCAGAAAAGCAACTTAGAGGGAGCTGAGCTGCTGATATCTCAGGACCCAAATTAGTGGCCAGCAAATTCACATGGAGAGATTGAATACAAGATCAATTGAAAGCGTCATAAACTAGTGACACCAGCTGAGTGAAAACAAGCTACATCTTTTCTGACTTGCACATCTAGAAGAGCCTCTCGAGGTGGAAATGAAAATCTGTATTAAGTTCATTAATAACCAGTTCTGACGTTTAAAGATAAATTCCACACCTGGTGGCCCATGATGTGAGTGGAACAATATTGATTATAAAAACTAGGGTAGCATTTGCCTGTTCAAAACTAGTAAACTTTCCCTTTCCACACAAATCTGTACTTAAAGGTATTGATTCTGAGGAACAATATTATTATAAGTTCCTATCCCCCACCACGTTTAGGAAAAGGAGATATCTTGAAAATTCATGGAGAATTTACAAATACCTCCATGCATGGTTTGTTACCCCATTATTAAAACCATCTTTGTCCAGAACTTTTAAATCATTTACATCTAGGTCATAGCAACTAGAAGTGATCAAATTACTCAACAAGGTAAGGGCTTCTCCAGCAATGGCAACAGTTCACCTTGTATAGTACTCACCACTTACGGGTTCGTTCCAGATTCCTACCACGACTTCCAAACTTTCTGGAAAGAAAACCCCTGCCACATCTAAATTAACTTGAGGAATGGAAGTAAATTTGTATTCCATGTCTCCCAGGAGATCTAGGTAGGAACTCCATCTATATCAAAAAGACTATTTGGTACCTTTTAGGGTCCTAATCCTCTTACAGTCTGAAGGTAATGGTAATTTTGAGGGTGTATGTGAAGCCTGGTGATTCTAACAATTCGGAGTGGACAGTAAACATGCCACTTATTAAGGATTCCTTTAATATTTCCTGAATGGTGTAAGACACTGTTGCTGAAAAGTATTACTGCCTAGATGCTTCACTACATCATGCATTGTGACACCAGTCACTTTGTTATTAAGGGTACGACAAAATAAAAGCGGAAGAGATAAGCCTCTGTTAAGAGTTTATGATGTTATGGAACAATATTATTGATTTTATAGTCTATTCTGCAAAATACCAGACAGTCATGTTTTTGTTATGATGCCCCAGTATGGAATACTAGATGGTAGTTCATACATTTCTTATTCTTTATTGAAGGGTTTTCCAGATCTTTCATATAGTTCTTTTATTTCACCTCTGCTCTGTACATTAGCAGGTATTGTTGGAACAACCACTATTTCATATATTTTCTTTCTCGCTACCAATGCTGTTTTTTCTATTTCCTACTGTTCTCATGTCTGTATTTTCATTTTTTGTGGGGGGGGGGGGGGGTGGCATGAAACTCCCCCTTTTTTTATATTTGTATACTCTTCTCTCATATGCTTATATGCCATAACTATACTTACAGGTTCATTCTTCACTTTTGTTTCAATCTCATTTTTATTTTATTTTCTTCTGGTACAAATAAAACTCCTTGTCTTATATTTCTTTCAATCTCAATGCTTGCTCTCTCTCTCTCTCTCTCTCTCTCTCTCTCTCTCTCTCTCTCTCTCTCTCTCTCTCTCTCTCTCTTGAGATCTGACTAGCAGTCAAGTATCTTCAGATGAGTAATAGAGGTGTGAACATAAGATCTAGTGAAAAAGCAAAGGTTGGAAAGGAATGATTAAAATTGTGACGAATATAGGCTTAATGAGGAAAAACAGGTTGATTAGCTAGGTCTGAGAAAAATAAAACATGCATTATTGTTAGCTTTAGGGAGCAGTTGTCAAGTGTTGGGCAATGAAACTATTAAGTTTATAGACAAAAAAAAATTGAAGAAACAATTTATAACATCTACTCGGGTACAAGGAAATGATGAGATAAACATGGACAGCGAGGAAGAAGCAGCGGTAGGAGAATCATCTGAGAGAGTGTGAAATAAGTGACTTCGGTAGTAAAAGGTTTGGAGCTGATTGTGCTTATGTATCCTGTGATAGATGCTGGAAACATAGATCTGTTAAACATGTCATAGTCGGGCTAAAAAAAAAAAAAAAAAATTTCACCATTAAATTGGTAATAAAATAATAGGTTATTTCGGTTCTGTAAAACAGAACGGGAAAATCTAGAAAAAAGGAATGAACTATAGGGAAAAATACTATCAGATTGAACGGATCAAATAAATTGTTATAGGCAAGGCGTTCTTGAACGAAAGATACTTTATAAACATAACATATGGTCAGAGAGATAAAAAAAAATGCTTTTTCAACTAGAGTTGTAGCTCAGCAAACAGTAGTACTGTAGTAGTAATAATAATAGAGGAAGTAGGCAATATAGAGGGCATCGGAAAACAATGATTAAGGAAGTAACGGATAAGCAGCTTACTATCGGAAACCTAAATACGACGATGAGTGAAATAACACAATTAAATTAAAATTATAGATGAGAATACGAAACAGCAACTAGGGACTTTGGTAATGAAGATAGAGAAGAGCCTTCAGGGATCTCGAATGCAGTACACAAGCAGACACATGTGGTAGATAAAAAGTAAGTTGCAGAGTGACTAAGCAGAATGGGGAAGGCAAAGAACAAGATAGAAGAAAAATAAAATTAAACAAAATAAAGTAGGAAATAAACTAAGAGGAATAAAGATAAGTTATGAAAATAGGACATTTATGCGAGATAAGATAATTAAAGAGTAAGTACTTTGCATCAGGAAAACGTTACCAAGTACAGATTTTACCTTGGGAGGGATACAAAATACTTATAGAAATGGAGAAATCGTTATGCAGACAGAATGAGATAGATATGTCAATGGAGGGAGAATATGTAGTCTTTGACATAGACCACGAACGATGACGGAAAGCAGGAGTAGAACGCGAGTCAATGATTTATCATCAAGGAAGTAGAGTAAAAGCTAAGTGCAAATTTTATTTTGGGGAAAAAAATATTGGCCGTTTAATAAAGGAGGCTGTAAATTTGAGTGTTATTGGGGACCGAAATAGATAATGGGAAAACAACTTGTAGGTAGAAACAGCAGGAGATTCCATAATATCGGTCATGAAAGTAATATTAAAAATATAAAAGACAGGGAAGGGTTCACTAAAGTAGGATATGTTCTAGAGCAAAGGGTGAAAGATATCTTGTCCCATTATATGTTTTGGAGCGAAGGATAAAAGCTATGTTGTCCTATGATATGTTTTAGAGCAAAGGGTAAAAGATATGTTGTCCGAACTCAAAAACATACATCAGTTAACATAGGCACACGAGTGCCAGATGGGATGAATGTTAAACCAATTAAGGGTATGGCACATAGATCAGTACGGTCCATATAATGCAGGAGAAGCCGAGAATAAATGTAATACCATACGTGGGAACAACACCGAAGAAGGTATTTAAGAAAAAGGATAAAAGAAACAGAGGGTAAGATGAAGCATAAAAAACGGGTAGATATATAAAGTACAAAATTTATTATGTAAATGTAAAAGCGATTAAATAAAAATAATTATGGAGGAGACAATTTGTCTGACTGAAATGCATTTATGAAAAGGGATAAGATATATATTGAATTATATAAAATTTATAAGAATAACAAACACAGGCGTGGGAGTACTGACAGAAATGAAGGAGGAAATAGGAAGTGTAGAATTTTAAGTGAATGGAGATAATAAAACACGTGAATCTCTCGATGAAAATGGACAATTGCCGCATTAAGATTGTGTATATATAAAGTAATACACAAAGAAGAAAAATGAGAATGAAAAAAAACTACTAATAGAGGGAGATTTTAATTGTAATGAGGAGGGGATGTAAGAGAATTTTCAATAAATGGCAGGATGGTTGTACACTTGGTATAAAATGTGAATTTGAGTATTCTCATTACTAACGAAAATGTAGAGGAAAATGGAAAACTAACACTAGTAGACTATTGCATAATTATAAAGTGGGATGAGGGAATATAGTTAAGACTACGTAGATGGAGAGAAAATAGTAACGCAATATAAAGTAACGGGTAAGATTACATACATAGATCACATGGCCACAATGCCAAGATAATTGAAATGGACTGGCGTGTGGCGAATGATAAGCAATAAGTAGAGTAGCCAGAAAAGAATTCTGGACATAAAAAGTTTTAAAGTGACTGAAAAGGACTATTGAAAGTCATCAAAGGCAGTGGTGCGATAAAAGAAAAATATAAAAGTAAGCCTACGGCAAGGATAGGTTAATAGGATAAATGAGAAATGTAGTAAGTGATAGAAATATTAAACCTCGGCGGCCCTTCAAAATTTTTCGTGGGTGTGCAGTCGCCCAGTAAGCCAAGAAACTGCATTAAATTTTTTAATGTCGATTAAAGAAACGGATAACAATGATATGAAGAAATCTTAAATCAAACTTGACTAATTAATACAAAGAAACAATAGTTGCTAAATTTTCTTGAGCAACCTGCTGGTTGATGGGCGTATTATTTGATCCTCTCTAAACATATAGATTTTACGAAAATGTAGCAACATTAGATATTTAAAACAGGCCAATAAATATGTAAATTGGTACCCGGTCAATATCATTGGATATATTTTGGCATTCTCGATATTTTGATTAGTTATTAACGTATTATTATTGTATTTTGGTTTAACATTTGTTGTAATCAGAAGTTTACAATATAAGCTAATCTTTTCATGAATTGATATTATTGTAAAATATTTTGCATTGTAATTTTAAATGTTGGTAAGAAGGATTTTCAATGAAAAGACCATATTTCCATCTCTAAAATGGAACTGTTCACTACGTATTCACGTTCTTATAAAATTAAATACTTGCGGTGGTCACTTTTAGATACTATAAGACATATAGTTAAATATAGCCATGATTATCAGTAGTAATGAGAGTAAAATAGACATTGTTTGTAGAGAAAGTAACTGAAATCATAGTATTCAATGGATAATTTATTGAAGTCCACAAAGAACAAATATTCACAACAGAGACTCAGCTGTTTTCGAAAGTAAATTTTGAAATTTGCCCGAGAGTCCTTCCATAACTGTACTTATTAAGGTAATGTATGCATTAGTCGGTGGTACATAAGTATACAGTGAAAATTAGAGTGAGTAATGATTGCAAAAAGCGTGTCTTTTCTTAATGACTGACATTACAACGTAATTTAGCCCTCTGTGGAACTAAAAAACTACGTAATCGGCCTGACATTCTTTGCCCAGTGTTCCTCAAAAATTGACATATTAAATAGGATATGCCTAAGATGGTTGTGCAAATTAACCAATTAAATTCGGTAGAATGTGTTTTCACTATACATCAAATTAACACGATTAGCAAGTTGGGTTTGGTTCCGATAACCCAACGTATCCTTACCTACTTACTCACTAATGTGGCTACGTCCCTCCGCTACCCCTCCCCTTAGATTATTATATCCTTAACCTTACCCTTACACTAAATCTCAACCCTGTGTTTACTTCCCAACTGGCCTCACTTCTGGCAAAGTAACACTAAATCTTATTTCTTAAATTGTTAAACAAGCTTTTTATCAAATTTCAGACAAAGATAAACAACAACTCTTCCCCTTAAATAAAATATATTTGCCAAGTAGCCTAATAAGAAAGTTTACACCTGTCCCAACAAACCACATTCACCCCATCCATCCTACCCAAACCTACCCTTACCTTACTTTACATAACCTTATCTTACTTTACTTTACTTTACCATACGATACCTACCCTACTCTAATCTAACCTAATCCAACTGATAAAAAAAAAGAAATTGTATGTTGTATCCAACCTGCAACAAACTACCCGGTTTGATTAGCCTATGGTAAAACCAAATGCCTCAGGAAATTTTCTAAAGGTTTTGGTAAATCTTTACCAGTGTGCCCTCTATTAATCATTGAAACTGTCCATTACCCTAAACCAATGTAAGATGCAGTGGTAAAAAAGTTTGTAGATAGGTAAATTCAGGTTGGCTCATGCATAGTGAAAGGGTAGATTAATTCAATTTTGCTAAATCTAACATATATTTCCTTAGCTAAGGCACCCATTTCTAACCTTACTTGGTATTACCAATGGGACTAACAACGTTAAAACGACCCCCTAGTTACCTTTACTAGGACTGGTTATTGAGTGGGATGCTTCAAGTTTTTTTATATTTATTAGTTAGTGATGGCAGTGTTAGAATAATGATGATTGCATGATTGTAGTGTGTTTTTATTGTACAGTGTGTTATTTATTATTTACTAAGGTGACAGGACTGTCCATTGCCTTTGCCAACTAATCTCATGGGCTTACAGTATACCTAGTTAACTCAATGCTGTTTTCTTTTCTAGTTTTAGATTTCTTAAATATGTAAGTGGAAATCCTGTTACAGGACGGGTTGAATCTAGGTCTGTACGTTTTTCCTTACTTCTCCATCATTTGAGAGGAATTAAGCAAGTTAAGAGTTACTGAACTGCCAATGGCAGTATAGCTCGGGTGGAGTCTTTTTGCACGCTTACATGGAAATTTCCAGTTCAGTGTCCTAAGTCTTCTAGATGCCTTATTTTAAGGCCCTAAAGGCAGTTCACTAATACTTTACTGTAATTGGTATCAATGATTTTGGAAGGGTTATTTTATTTGGTGCAATTCAAAGAACTTTTTCAGTAACAAGTATTAGATTGGATATACAGTATTGTTGAAATTTGATTTTGGTTTAGGAAGGGTCTTTGCCTTTGGAGGCTATAAAGCATTAGAAGTCCATGCCTAATACCATACTCACATATCAAAGCTTAAACATATCCTCTTTAGGTATTATTGGGAATGCATTCGTGGTTTTTACTATTGAAAGTTTTCAGGTTATCAGATTGGATTACTGTAATCTAAAAAGTAGTGTTATTTTTAAAATGTTCACTGTTTAAACTTTGATTTTTTTTTTTTTTATTATCTCAGAACTAAAAGGTTATGATTTTAGCATTAAATTTTCTTTTGTCATAAACATAAGATAAATATATTGATGGATGGCATGCTTTTTTTCTGTAATGTGTGTTTGTTCCGACACAGATACAAACCTTCGCTATTTATTAGGGTATTACTTTCGGCAACGCTGAAAACCAGCCAAGACAATTTTAGAGAGGGATAATTACCCCATCCGCTAGTTAGCGGGAGGGGGTTGGGGTAGACTAGCTACCCCGCTCACTCACACCTGTCGGTTGAGTAACCACTTTTACTTTTGGCTCGGTAGAGTGTAGACGTGCCGTCTCTCTCTCCCGTTGACAAACTGCTTTGCCTTTATTATTTTTCTTTTTCTTTTGTGTGTGTCGGTGTGTGTATGGTTATTGTCCCGCTATGCGGACAGGAGCTTCCTCCACAACACGACCTCCTCAAACAACCACATGCCAACATCTTTCACAGAACTGTAACCTCGCTTCGACTTCACGCCTGGAGACTATCCAGCACCTTCTCACATAGAGAGGCTTTTCGCAGCCGGTTGCGAAAAGAATGGCTGGACACCTCAAGAGATCCACAGAGGCAGTCTACGAGGCGAAGTGGTCAGTTTTCTGTGGTTGGTGTGGTGGAAGGGGTATCTCTCCCCTCGATGCCTCTGTTCCAACTAGAGCAGAGTTTCTTGTATACCTTCGGGAAGAAAAGCTTCTCTCGATCTCGGCAGTCAAAGGCTACCGCTCAGCCTTGAGTTTCGCCTTTAGACTGAAAGGAGTCGATATTTCCTCCTCGTTGGATCTTTCTTTGCTCATACGTAGTTACGAGCTTACTTGCCCCCAGGCAGAGCTAAGACCTCCCCCTTGGAACGTGGTTCGGGTCCTCAGGTCTCTGAAGGGCTTCCCCTATGAACCACTACGCCAGGCCTCAGATGCACACCTCACGTGGAAGACGGTGTTCCTGCTCGCTTTGGCTTCGGCCAAGAGAGTCAGCGAACTTCATGGTCTATCTGCTGATGTCTCCCACTCTAGGAGATTGGGGAAAGTAATCCTCAACTTCGTCCCTGAGTTTGTAGCTAAGATTCAAATCCGGGTGTGCCAGACTCCAGACTCCAGGTTCGGCCCATTTCGGATAGAGAGTCTTCGTTCTGTAACCGAAGATCCAGACCAACTGTTACTATGTCCAGTGAGGAGTCTGAGGTGTTACTTAAAAAGAACAGCAAAAGCTCGCCCCCGTATACGAGCACTTTTTGGCAGCACGGGGAAGGTCAAGAGGAGGGTCACGAGGAATACTATTTCCTCCTGGATAAGGAAAGTAATCGAATACACTCTATATCCAGATCCTCCTCTGTCCAACCGACCCAGAGCTCATGATTTTAGAGGCATTGCATCGTCTCTGGTGTTCAAGAAAAATTTTTCTGTGGCACAGGTATTGCAAGTGGGCGTGTGGAAGCGTCAGACGACCTTCACAGCCCACTATCTGAAGGACGTAACCCACAGGAGCATGGAAACCTTCTCCATTGGTCCTGTGGTGGCCACACAACAAGTGATCTAATGCCTCAGGCTCCTTGATGAACAAGTAGCAGAGGGTTGAGGGCTGGGGTTACCCGGGTTAGTCTAGGGTGAATGAAAAGAATAACTGGCTCACTTCTTTCTCTCTCCTTCTCCCCCCCTGGGGAAATAGCTCCGCAAGACCGAAGCATAGCTGACCTCACCCCTCTGCAGGTAAGAATCATTTCCCTAGTGCATCCTGGGTATGAGTGAATACTTTGTTACGTCACCAATACTGTACCTCTTGAGGGAGGGTATTGGATATGTCTTAGAATCCTCGAGTTCCTACGCGAAGACAAGCCACGAGTCTCTCTTACACAAGCTTCTGCAGGCCGCTATCAGTGAGTTACCTTGTAACTACTTTGATTTTAGTGAGGGTAGGGTCCCCTCTACTATTGATCACAGATTGAAATAGAGAGGACCCCAGGTCATGACCAAGGCCAGTTGGTAAGGACTTCCTCCCTCCTAAGAGTAAGTCATCCTAATAAATAGCGAAGGTTTGTATCTGTGTCGGAACAAATAACAAATTTGGAAATAATTTGTATTTTTCCTAACATACAAACCTGAAGCTATTTATACAAATTGGCCCGCCACCCTGTCCCCCCAGAAGTCCTGCTAGAAAGCAGAAAGCAAAAGTGGTTACTCAACCGACAGGTGTGAGTGACCAGGGTAGCTAATCTACCCCAACCCCCCAACCCCCTCCCGCTAACTAGCGGATGGGGTAATTATCCCTCTCTAAAATTGTCTTGACTGGTTTTCAGCGTTGCCGAAAGTAATACCCTAATAAATAGCTTCAGGTTTGTATGTTAGGAAAAATACAAATTATTTCCAAATTTTTTATTTTGAAGGTGGGAAGATGAATATATCTTTACCTATATTCAGAAATAATTATTTAAAGAGTGAATGCTAGAATCAGTTTTTCCACATCCCCCTTTTTTGGTAGGAAAGTCATTGAAACTTTAGAGAAAGGATTATGTGGTTAAGACTGTAAAGTTTTATTTAAACTAGACAAATATCTAAGTAGAAGTTCCTAGTTAGGTTCTAAATTTAGATTGTCAGTGGGTCTCTTTCCTAAAATGCAATGCTGTTTCTAGTTAAGGGTTTAGTCACACAGCAAGTTAGATTTGAGTCAGAGGAAGATTGTAAAAGTTTTAATTTATAAAGTGATAGTTAAGCTAACACTATTTCTGTAAATTTTTCTCTTATGAAAGGATTTTTGACAATAGATAAAGGGCATACAAAGTTGGTTTGTACAAGGCTTTATTTGAAAGAAACTTGTTTTGTATGAAAAATTTACAGGCCAATGGGTTCTGTAGTAACTGTGGGGGATATGGTTCTAGATGAGTATAGAAATAATAAATTTTCAATATTAATCTTACCCGATGATCATGTAGCTGTCAACTCCGTTGCCCGACAGAAATCTAAGGTCGGGATACGCCAGCGATCGCTATACAGGTGGGGGTGTACACAACAGCGCCATCTGTGAGCAGGTACTCAAGTACTTCTTGTCAACAAGAACTCAATTTTTCCTCTGTCGTGCCACCGGCAAGACCTACTTGGATACGCTGTTGATTCTGGAGTTGTTTTTCACGATTTTGGTGATGTATTCGCTCTAGATTTTAGCCTTCGCTATTCAGGAAGCTTTATCATTAGCTTAGCAAGCTTTTTGATTTAATTTGGATTAATTGTTAACGAACTTTGCTAGATTTTGGAATTCCCCCTTGACTTTTTCTTCAATTCAAGATGTCTGACCAGTCTCAAGTCCCTAAGTACAGGCAGTGTAGTGTTAGGGCTTGTACTAGGCGTCTTCCGAAGGCCTCCATAGATCCTCACACCGTTTGTTCCAATTGTAGGGGTAAATCCTGTCAATTGGAAGATCGATGTGAGGAATGCGCTGGGCTTTCGGAATTCGATTTTAACGAATTCCTTAAAAATGCACATAGGCTAGAGAAGGATAGGATCAGGAGGAGTTCTTCTCGCTCTTTTGATTTTTCCTCTCCCCATGCCCCTCAACCTATTCCTTCCCCTGTAGTGGTGACTCCCGACCCTGCTACTAGTGCTCAGCCCTCCATGGCGGATATGATGCGTGCCATTCAGGCTCTTGGTGACAGAGTGGAGTCATTGGCTAATGACCGTAATCAGCTTTTGGCAGATGAGCGCAAAGTGCAGTGGGAAGTGTTAGTGCAAGTGAAGTGAAAAGTGTCAGTGTCAGTGTTGCGCATGAGGGTACATCTGTTCGTGCCAGTCGTCCTCTCAGTCCGGGACCTCTTGCAAGCTCCCAAGCCCAGGGGAGAAGCAATGTCGAAGGACCAAAGGGTTCGGCAGGCCTTGATCAGCGTACGGATGTACCCTCAGTGGTTGCGGACGTATCTGTCAGAGATCGTCCCATCCACAAACAGACGAATGAGCCCTATCATTCCTCGTCTGTGGAAGAAGTTTCAAGGAGGAAACGATGGACCAAGGTCTCACGACCTCTCAAGCGTAAGGTCCCTTCCGAGCGAGTCCAACGGCCCAGGTGTAGCCACTGGGTCAGTTCGGACTCGCCGCAGTCTTCCGAAGACTGCACACCTCCCAAGAGAGGTAGAGTGGTTCCACAACAGGCTACTACTCCGTCTGTTGCTGCACCAACCACGGTAGACCCTAAGTGGTCCATGCTGCAGACTATGCAGTCTCAGCTTGCTGCGTTCATGCAAGAGTATCATGCTGAGAAGGTTGACACTGCACCTGTTAACCTACAACCTGCCACGGTTGTGCGCTCAGCAAATACTGCGGCTGCCTGCTCCCACACTCCACCTGTGAGAGCTCCACCACCGATGCGCAGTCCACCCTGCCAGACGCATGTTCATGCTGCACCATCTGTTGACATGCGTGAGCTACCGCATCAGCAGTGGGAAGGTGCTGTAGAGCTGCCGTGTTCTGACACTAAGCGGCATGCTCCGCAACCCATGCGGCATGCTCCGCATCCCATACGGCATGCTCCGCAACCCACGGCAGTCCCTCCCACGCACCAGCACTCTGCTTTTGTTGTTGCCAGCTCGCAGACTGACCAGCAGCGGCATGATGTTGGATCCGCAGCAGCTACGCATGCACCCGTGCTGCCGGATTCAGCCGTTCAGCTTTCTGCTCCACCTTTGCCACTTCCTACTCAGCTTTCGGATGATGGAGTATCGGATGACGAAGCTGCACATTTGGATGAACCGCACTCCGACTTAGAAGGGCCCAAGTCTACGCCTCCCTCCTTAGACTTTCGTAAAGTCCTTGCCTTGTTCAGGGACTTGTATCCAGAACAGTTTGTGTCTGCAACCCCTCGCTCTCCTCCCTCCGAGTTTGCTCTGGGCATGCAGTCTGCTGCTCCTGCCTTCACCAAGCTTGTCCTCGCACGCTCATCCAAGAGAGCTTTGAGGGTTATGGGAGAGTGGTTGCAGTCCAAGAAGCAACTGGGAAAGACTGCTTTCATCTTTCCGCCTACCAAGCTTGCTTCCAAATCTAGCGTCTGGTATGCCACGGGAGAGGAACCCGGCTTGGGAGTTCCTGCCTCTGCCCAGGGCGACTTCTCAAGTCTGGTTTACTCTCCCCGCAGGCTGGCTATGAGACGATCTAAGATTTGCTGGTCCTTTTCTGACATGGATCATCTGTTGAAGGGAGTCTTTCGTGCTTTTGAGATCTTCAACTTCCTCGATTGGTGTTTGGGAGCGTTAAGCAGAAAGACTTCCCCTTCGGATAAGGACTCTGCCATGCTTATCATGTCTAGCATGGACAAAGCCATTCGGGATGGGTCTGGTGAGCTTGCGGCTTCGTACGTGTCGGGAGTGCTTAAGAAGAGAGAACATCTTTGCTCCTTCTTGTCGTCTGGGATCACTCCTTGCCAGAAGTCGGAGTTGTTGTTTGCTCCTCTCTCCAAGTGTCTGTTTCCGGAGGAGCTGATCAAGGGGATGGCTGCCTCGCTGATCCAGAAGGATACCCATGATCTGATGGCTTCTTCCGCACGTAAGGCTAAAGCTTTACCTTCCGTGCCTAGACCTTTCCGTTCTGCAGCAGTGGACACACCAGCAACTAGGTTCATCCCGCCCTTTCGTGGCAGAACCTCCAGCAGAGGAGGTACCCGTGCCGACAGTCACCGTGGCAAATCCAAGAAGGGTTCCAAGTCCGCAAAAGGCAGGATCTGACTGCCTTCCTCTCCAGACAGCAGTGGGAGCCAGGCTCAAGAACTTCTGGCAAGCTTGGGAGAGCAGAGGTGCAGACGCTCAGTCTGTGAAGTGGCTAAGGGAGGGGTACAGAATTCCGTTCTGCCGCAGTCCCCCTCTAGCAACATCTCCCATTAACCTCTCTCCCAACTACAAGGGGAAGGACAAGAGGCTAGCGTTGCAACAAGAGGTGTCGCTCTTGCTACAAAAGGGAGCGGTAGTCATAGTCCGGGACCATCAATCCCCGGGCTTCTACAACCGTCTCTTCCTGGTAGCGAAGAAGACAGGAGGTTGGAGACCGGTGCTGGACGTCAGTGCTCTCAATGCTTTTGTCACCAAGCAGACGTTCACGATGGAGACGACGAAGTCGGTCCTAGCAGCGGTCAGGAAGGAGGACTGGATGGTCTCGTTAGACCTGAAAGACGCGTACTTTCACGTCCCCATCCATCCAGACTCACAACCTTTCCTAAGGTTCGTCTTTGGAAAGGTTGTGTACCAGTTCCAAGCCCTGTGCTTTGGCCTAAGCACGGCACCTCTTGTGTTTACCAAACTGATGAGGAATATTGCCAAATTCCTTCACTTGGCAGACATCAGAGCCTCCCTCTATTTGGACGACTGGCTTTTAAGAGCTCCGTCAAGTCGTCGCTGTCTGGAGAATCTCAGATGGACTATGGATCTGACCAAGGAATTGGGCCTCCTGGTCAATATAGAGAAGTCCCAACTCGTCCCATCCCAGACCATTGTCTATCTAGGTATGGAGATTCAGAGTCGGGCTTTTCCGTCGGCCCCAAGGATCAATCAAGCCCTAGAATGCATCCAGAGCATGCTGAGAAGGAACCGATGTTCAGTCAGGCAGTGGATGAGTCTAACAGGGACACTTTCATCGCTGGCCCAGTTCATCGAGTTAGGGAGACTCCACCTCCGCCCCCTTCAGTATCATCTAGCTGCTCACTGGAGAAAGGACATGACGCTAGAGGCGGTCTCAGTGCCTGTTTCCGAAGAGATGAGGTCTACACTGACGTGGTGGAAGAACAGCATTCTTCTCAAGGAAGGTCTACCATTGGCTGTTCAGACCCCCGACCACCGTCTCTTCTCGGACACATCGGACACGGGCTGGGGTGCGACACTGGACGGACAGGAATGCTCGGGCACGTGGAATCAGGAGCAAAGGACACTTCACATCAACTGCAAGGAGCTTTTGGCAGTTCATCTGGCCTTGATAAACTTCAAGTCCCTCCAGCTAAGCAAGGTGGTGGAGGTGAACTCCGACAACACCACAGCCTTGGCTTACATCTCCAAGCAAGGAGGGACTCATTCGAGGAAGTTGTTCGAGATCGCAAGGGACCTCCTCATTTGGTCAAAAGATCGAAAGATTTCGCTGGTAACGAGGTTCATTCAGGGCGACATGAATGTCATGGCAGATCGCCTCAGCCGGAAGGGTCAGGTCATCCCCACAGAGTGGACCCTTCACAAGAATGTTTGCAGCAGACTATGGGCCCTGTGGGGTCAGCCCACCATAGATCTATTCGCTACCTCGATGACCAAGAGGCTCCCGATGTATTGTTCTCCGATTCCAGACCCAGCAGCAGTTCACGTGGATGCCTTTCTGCTGGATTGGTCCCATCTAGACCTGTATGCGTTCCCTCCGTTCAAGATTGTCAACAGGGTACTTCAGAAGTTCGCCTCTCACGAAGGGACACGGTTGACGTTGGTTGCTCCCCTCTGGCCCGCGAGAGAATGGTTCACCGAGGTACTGCAATGGCTAGTGGACGTTCCCAGGACTCTTCCTCTAAGAGTGGACCTTCTGCGTCAGCCTCACGTAAAGAAGGTACACCCAAGCCTCCACGCTCTTCGTCTGACTGCCTTCAGACTATCGAAAGACTCTCAAGAGCTAGAGGCTTTTCGAAGGAGGCAGCCAGAGTGATTGCCAGAGCAAGGAGGACATCCACTCTCAGAGTCTATCAGTCAAAATGGGAAGTCTTCCGAAGCTGGTGCAAGGCGAATGCAGTTTCCTCAACCAGTACCTCTGTAACACAGATAGCTGACTTCCTGTTACATCTAAGGAATGTAAGATCCCTATCAGCTCCTACGATCAAGGGTTACAGAAGCATGTTGGCAGCGGTCTTCCGCCACAGAGGCTTGGATCTTTCCACCAACAAAGATCTACAGGACCTCCTTAGGTCTTTTGAGACCTCAAAGGAACGTCGGTTGTCCACACCAGGCTGGAACCTAGACGTGGTTTTAAGGTTCCTGATGTCATCAAGATTCGAACCGCTTCAATCAGCCTCTTTTAAGGATCTCACATTAAAGACTCTTTTCCTCGTTTGCTTAGCAACAGCTAAAAGAGTCAGTGAGATCCACGCCTTCAGCAGGAACATAGGTTTTACATCTGAAACGGCTACGTGTTCCTTGCAGCTCGGTTTTTTGGCTAAAAACGAGCTTCCTTCTCGTCCTTGGCCCAAGTCGTTCGAGATCCCAAGCCTGTCCAACTTGGTGGGGAACGAACTAGAGAGAGTACTTTGCCCAGTAAGAGCTCTTAAGTACTATTTAAGACGGACAAAGCCATTACGAGGACAATCAGAAGCTTTATGGTGTTCTATCAAGAAACCTGCTTTACCGATGTCTAAGAACGCAGTTTCTTACTACATCAGGCTTCTGATTAGAGAGGCCCATTCTCATCTGAAGGAAGAAGACCTTGCTTTGCTGAAGGTAAGGACACATGAAGTTAGGGCTGTCGCTACTTCAGTGGCCTTCAAACAGAACCGTTCTCTGCAGAGTGTTATGGATGCAACCTATTGGAGAAGCAAGTCAGTGTTCGCATCATTTTATCTCAAAGATGTCCAGTCTCTTTACGAGAACTGCTACACCCTGGGACCATTCGTAGCAGCGAGTGCAGTAGTAGGTGAGGGCTCAGCCACTACATTCCCATAATCCCATAACCTTTTTTAATCTTTCTCTTGAAATGCTTTTTATTGTTGTTTTTTGGGTTGTACGGAAGGCTAAGAAGCCTTCCGCATCCTGGTTGATTTGGCGGGTGGTCAAATTCTTTCTTGAGAAGCGCCTAGATTAGAGGTTGTGATGAGGTCCTTTAGTATGGGTTGCAGCCCTTCATACTTCAGCACCTAGGAGTCGCTCAGCATCCTAAGAGGACCGCTAGGCTCAGTAAGGAAGACGTACTTAAAAAAGGCAGAGTAATGGTTCAAGTCGACTTCCTTACCAGGTACTTATTTATTTTATGTTTGTTATTTTGAATAACTGCTAAAATGAAATACGGGATACTTAGCTTCTAATGTTAACATGTATGCTGGTCTCCACCCACCACCCTGGGTGTGAATCAGCTACATGATCATCGGGTAAGATTAATATTGAAAAATGTTATTTTCCTTAGTAAAATAAATTTTTGAATATACTTACCCGATGATCATGAATTTAAGGACCCTCCCTTCCTCCCCATAGAGAACCAGTGGACCGAGGAGAAAATTGAGTTCTTGTTGACAAGAAGTACTTGAGTACCTGCTCACAGATGGCGCTGTTGTGTACACCCCCACCTGTATAGCGATCGCTGGCGTATCCCGACCTTAGA